>NC_141025.1:79262500-79270000 GCF_052040795.2 Danio rerio
GCCCTTGCACATTATTGGATTTTTTTCTCATCAGAATGTTGAATCAATACGAGGACTAAAGCCAAGTGGATAAAACATGGAAATCATCCAAGTGTTGAGCATCTGTCCAGAAGAGATGGAGGAGGTCAGAGAGAGAGAGGAAACATCTGCTCTGATTACATGACAATACAACATAAAAAATACTATAGTAGTTTAGAGCTAATACTGTGAACTAGTAAAGTTTATTATAATGTATATTAGTAAAGGTGTTGCTTTACCATACGAACTACAGAATCAACAGTATTTTTTACTACAAGTAGTACATGGAACATGTCCACCAGGACACTGTTATTAAAATAAAAAAGTGCTACCATTATTTATTATGATGTTAATCAAGCTGAAAATCCTACTTTATTCATCATTTAATTAAACTGAAATAATTGTTTTTAAGTTGATCCAATATTTGACTTTTTATTGTTATTTTCAGTTTAACCAATTGTCTCAAGACGAATGGTTTCATTCACTTTTATTGACTCTTAGCCATAAGCAAAATAATAAAAACACAGCGTTCTGTTTGCTCCATGTGTTGTTGCTTGTTGTTTTTTTGTTAAATTTTCTTATTTTTATATATATATTTTTATAAGGACACTTACTTTTAGACCAAGTGCTTTTTTGACTATTTATCTTGCACACAAGAACACTGATTATACAGCACAGTAAATACTAGTGTTTTCGAACCATGACACGCTAAAGTACTTGAATTAATCAGATGTGATTCGACATATGCTATGGTAACACAACAACTATATAATCGATCGGTTGTAGTGATTCTACAGTTGCTATGGTAACACAACAACTATAGTAATCGATCGGTTGTAGTGATTCTACAGTTGCTATGGTAACACAACAACTATAGTAATCGATCGGTTGTAGTGATTCTACAGTTGCTATGGTAACACAACAACTATAGTAATCGATCGGTTGTAGTGATTCTACAGTTGCTATGGTAACACAACAACTATAGTAATCGATCGGTTGTAGTGATTCTACAGTTGCTATGGTAACACAACAACTATAGTAATCGATCGGTTGTAGTGATTCTACAGTTGCTATGGTAACACAACAACTATAGTAATCGATCGGTTGTAGTGATTCTACAGTTGCTATGGTAACACAACAACTATAGTAATCAATCAGTTGTGGTGATTCTACAGTTGCTATGGTAACATAACAACTATAGTAATTGATCTGTTGTGGTGATCTGCAGTTGCTATGGTAACAACAACTATAGTAATCTATCTATTGTGGTGATTCTACAGTTGCTATGGTAACACAAAAACTATAGTAATCAATCTGTTGTTGTGATTCTATGGTTACTACGGTAACATGACAACTGTAGTAATTGATCTGTTGTGGTAATTCTACAGTTGCTATGGTGACAACAACAACTGTAGTAATTGATCTGTTGTGGTGGTTCTACAGTTGCTATGGTAACACAACAACTATAGTAATCGATCGGTTGTGGTGATTCTACAGTTGCTATGGTAACATGACAACTATAGTAACTGATCTGTTGCAGTGATTGTACAGTTGCTATGGTAACACAACAACTATACCAATTGATCTGTTGTGGTGATTGTACAGTTGCTATGGTAACACAACAACTATAGTAATTAATCTGTTGTGGTGATTCTATAGTTACTACGGTAACATGACAACTGTAGTAATTGATCTGTTGTGGTAATTTTACAGTTGCTATAGTGACAACAACAACTGTAGTAATTGATATGTTGTGGTGATTGTACAGTTGCTATGGTAACACAACAACTGTAGTAATTAATCTGTTGTGCTGATTCTATGGTTACTACGGTAACATGACAACCGTAGTAATTGATCTGTTGTGGTAATTCTACAGTTGCTATAGTGACAACAACAACTGTAGTAATTGATCTGTTGTGGTAATTCTACTGTTGCTGTGGTAACATAAGAACTATACTAATATAAACAAATGACCCGATAATGTACTTTTCTACTGCTACAGGGTATGTTATACTATGGTACACCACAGTTTTAAAGTATACTACAAAACAGTTTATCAGTTCAGCATAGTTAATACCACAGTATGATGGAGTGTTCATTAATATGGTGTTGTAAATGATATGTGAAGTATAATACACATTACTGTAGTATGGTTCAAAAACACTAGAGTATTTACTATAAATTACTGTAGTATTTCCCAAATAGGTATTGTAATGTAATTAGGGGGGAAATGAGAATTATGGAACATGGCAGAATAAAGTGAATACACTGTAAAAACAAATTATATGACAAAAAGTCATGACAACATATGTTTTTATGTTACTTTAACTTATTTTAATAAGTTTATCATTTTAACCTAATATTTTTAACCAGTTTGACTAATATAGGTTGAGATGAGTAGACTATTTCATTTGATTCAACTAAGCAGTTTAAAGCAGTAAGATGTGTCTACAGTGCAGCATCTTCCAGAGCTCCTCATTCACATGCATTTACAAGAGCTGCTGAAAGACACGCGGCAAAACTCATCAGATAAATCAGAAATGAGCGTAAAGTGTTCATGGCTCTCCCACAGGCCTGAGTCTCTCATTATCTGCCTGTCAATTACAGCGTAACGCCAGCGAGAGGCCGAGCGCACGGTTCAGCCTCAAGGCGGAGATCAAATGAAGGATCAGTGGAAACGCAGAAACGCTTTAATGGAGACCTGCTATTCTAACCCTTCGCTGCAGAGATCCAGCGGCGGAGCTTCCTCGCGGCGGAGCTACAAAATGAGGATAAATTAGTGAAATTAGCGGAGAGGCTGGGGCTTGTCAATGGTGCTTCACACACTGCGCCGCCATGCACATCCCACTGTCAGGACCTGGAGATACTTTATCTGCATCTATTACTGACTTTAATGGAGTTTAATTACTCTGCCTTTCACGCTTTATTGGCCGGTGCTGCCCCAATGAAAGAATGCTACAGCAATCTGTGCTATATACTATAGCGTTTTCAATCCATGTGAATCCAGTGAAGCGCTTGAGTTGATCTGTTGTGGGGATTCTACAGTTGCTATGGTAACACATCAAATATAGTAATTGGTGTGTTTTGGTGATTCTGTAGTTGCTATGGTAACATCGACTATAGTTATTGATCAGTTGTTGTGCTTTAATAGTTGCTATGGTAACACATCAACTATAGTAATTGATGTGTTGTGGTGTTTCTGTAGTTGCTATGGTAACACAACAGCTATGGTAATCGATTTGTGTGTTGATTTTATAGTTGCTATGGTAACCACAACAAGTAGCTGGTCTGTAGTGTTTATTCTATAGGTGCTACGATAACACAACAACTACAATAATTTATCAATGGTACTGCTTCTATGGTCGCTATGGTAACACAACAACTATTGTAACTGATCTGCTGTAGTGAGTCTATTGTTGCAATTGTAACACAACACCTATATTGATCTGTTGTTGTGCTTTTACAGTTGCTATGGTAACATCAACTACAGTAATTGATGTGTTGTGGTGATTCTGTCGTTGCTATGGTAACACAACAACTACAGTAACTGATCTGTGGTGTTTATTCCATAGTTTCTACGGTAACACAACTACAGTGGTTTATCTATGGTACTAAATCTATATTTGCTGTGGTAACACAACAACTATAGTAATTGATCTGTTGTGTTGATTCTACAGTTGCTATGGTAACAATGACTACAGTGCTTGGTTTGTTGTAGTGATTCTATAGTTGCTATGGTAACACAACAACTGTAGATATCATCTCACAGATAAAAGTTGCTGGTTCGAGTCCCAGCTGGGTCAGTTGGCGTTTCTGTGTGGAGTTTGCATGTTCTCCTCCGGGTGCTCCGGTTTTTCCCAAGGTCCAAACACATGCACTATAGGGGAATTGATCAACCGAATTAGCCGTAGTGTAATGTATGAGTGTGAATGCAAGAGTATTAAATGTGTGTTTCCCAGTGTTGGGTTGCAGCTGGAAGGGCAAGCGATATGTAAAACATGCTGGAATAGTTGGCGGTTCATTCCGCTGTGGCGACCCCTGATAATACACCACAGTTTACTGTAGTAAACATACTTTTATTATAGTTTACCAGTTCACTATATTTAATACTACAGTATGCTGAAGCATTCATTAACAAAGACTTGTAGATACTATATTATTTACAGTATAATACTCTCTACTACTATACTGTTAAAAAACACTCTAGTATTACTATAAATGACTATAGTATTTTTCCATGTGTGATGCTTCTACATTCAGAAATCAGCTCTCTATTCAGCATAGTAATTGTCGTGTGTGTGCAGTTCATGGTCCTTCACCTCAGCGTTCGACTATAAGGATGTTTTTGTTAACAATAGAAACCCCACAGTCGGTCTACACTTGACTAGCAGGAAAACCTCTGGCACAAGGTCCTTCTGTCTTGAAAGAAGATGTAATTTTCCTGTGAGCTAGTCTGCAGATCCTCCATGTCTCTGAGTGTTTTATCCCTCTCTGTGTTTGGGTATTGAGCGAGGGAGCCATTAAAAGAAGCTTTCAGACCGGAGCTCTATTCACGCTGATTCAGAGGTGTGTGTCAGTGCTGCCCTTCCTCAGAAACACATGGTTTCTGCACAATGAGCTCTGCTTCAGTCCTCGGCAGTCTCTGTCCACGTGTGTGAGATGCTGGGATGAAGGACAGGTGAACTCGAACAATGCCTCTCCATTCATCAAGATAAAGCAAATGTGTTTGCATGTTCAGAAGCGAAAATACGTGCGGGAGAGTTAGCCGGACCCATGTGGCCTCATTTATAATACATGCAGATGCACAGATGTGACTGCACAGAGCAGATATACACTGATTCTAGACATTTGAGAAACTATGCTAGTAGTACAGAATGATT
This sequence comes from Danio rerio, assembly GCF_052040795.2. NCBI lineage: Eukaryota > Metazoa > Chordata > Actinopteri > Cypriniformes > Danionidae > Danio > Danio rerio. The sequence goes on from NC_141025.1 coordinate 79,267,399, forward strand.
TTTATGCTGGTTGCTAAGGTGTTGCTAAGGTATTGTAGTGGATGTAAGCATCTTCCAAACAGTTGCTGTTTTTTTTTTTTGGTAGTTTCCAGAGTGTTACCAAGTGCTTTCCTTATTTAATGGTTGCCAGGGTGTTGGTTTGTAGTTTTCAGTGTTTAGTGGTAGCCGGAATTTTCTCAATCGGTTGCTAAGCTGTTCTGGTTGGTTGTCAGGGTGTTGCTAAGGAGTTATCATAACATTAGTAGTTGTCAGGGTGTTACTAAGTTGTTTACAGTGTTGTTGGTAGTTTCCAGTGTGTTGATTTGTTGTTTTCAGTGTTTAGTGGTAGCCTGAATTTTCTCAATCGGTTGCTAAGCTGTTCTGGTTGGTTGTCAGGGTGTTACTAATGAGTTTTCATAGCATTAGTAGTTGTCAGGGTGTTGCTAAGATGTTTACAGTGTTGTTGGTAGTTTCCAGTGTATTGATTTGTTGTTTCCAGTGATTAGAGGTAGCTGGAATAATCACAATCAGTTGCTAAGCTGTTCTGGTTGGTTGTCAGGGTGTTGCTAAGGAGTTGTCATAACATTAGTGGTTGTCAGGGTGTTGCTAAGGTGTTTTCAGAGTTTTGGTGGCTGTTGCACTAGTGCTTTCAGTGTCATGGTTGTCAGAGTGTTTTGGTAGTTGTCAGGGTGTTGCTACGGTGTTTGTAGCGTTTTCGGTAGTTTCCAGGGTGTTGCCAGGTGCTTTTCATATTTAATGGTTGCCAGGGTGTTGATCTGTTATTTCCAGTGATTAGAGTGTCGCCAGAATTATCACAATCAATTGCTAAACTGTTCTGGTTGATTGTCAGGGTGTTGCTAAGGAGTTTTCATAACATTAGTAGTTGTCATGGTGTTGCTAAGGTGTTTTTAGTGTTTTTGGGGTTTCCAGGGTTTTTTACATTTAGTGGTTGCCAGGGTGTTGATTTGTTGTTTCCGGTGATAAGAGGACGCCAGGATTATCACAATCAGTTGCTAAGCTGTTCTGGTTGGATGTCAGGGTGTTGCTAAGGAGTTTTCATAACATTAGTATTTGTCATGGTGTTGCTAAGGTGTTTTCAGTGTTTTGGTGGCTGTTGCACAGGGGCTTTCAGTGTAATGATTTTGGTAGTTGTGTGTTTTGGTAGTTGTCAGGGTGTTGCTAAGGTGTTTACATTGTTTTTGGTAGTTTCCAGGGTGTTGTCAGGTGCCTTCCTTATTTAATGGTTGCCGGGGTCTTGATCTGTTGTTAATAATTGTTTAGTGGTGGCCAGAATAATCACAATCAGTTGCTAAGCTGTTCTGGTTGGTTGTCAGGGTGTTGCTAAAGTGTTTTGGTGGTTGTTGCACAGGGGCCTTCAGTGTAAAGGTTGTCGAGTGTTGAGTGTTTTGGTAGTTGTCAAGGTGTTGCTAAGGTGTTTGCAGTGTTTTTGGTAGTTTCCAGTGTGTTGATTTGGGGTTTCTTGTGTTTTGTGTGGTTGCCTAGTTGTTGCTAAGGTGTTTTTGGAGTGATGTTAAAGTGCTTTTAGCGTTTTTGTGGTTGCCAGGGTGTTGATAAGGTGTTTTCATATCTTCTGTGTGGTTGTCAAGGTGTTGCTAAGGTGTTTTTGGTAGACACCAGGGTGATGCCAGCGTGCTTTCAGAATTTTCACAACTAATTTCTCTAACTAGTTGCTATGCTGTTCTGGATAATTTCCAGGGTGTGGCTAAGGTGTTTTCAGTAGTTATTGGTTGTACAGATGTTGCTAAGGTGTTACCAGCATTTTAATAGTTGTAACCAATCATGTTGACAACCAGTTTCTAGGGGTAGTTTCTAGGGTGTTGCTAAGATTTAAACAGCATTTTAATATGTGTAATCAATCCCCTGTTCAACCAGTTGCTAAGCTGTTCTGGGTAGTTGCCAGGGTGTTGCTAAGGTAGCCTCAGCTAAGTGCTAATAAGCATTTCCACAGTTTGTATCTGCGTCTCAGTTATAAATCTGCAGATTGGTGTCAGTTTTGAGCATCAGAACACCTCCGCTCTACTCTTCTGTGACCGTCGTAAAGTAAACACAGTGAAATGCCGAGCTTTGAGTCGTTTATCAGCCATCTCCAGCTCCAGTCTGATCAGAATAAAGTCATTAGACTCAATGTTGGTTATCGCCATATAAAAACACATTGGAGGAGCATCTGGGCAATTCCTCTGGGCTCACACACACTTACGCTGGAGTAATGGCTTCGCTGGTCTCCTGATACATCATTAAATATTGTAAAAATGAGCCTTCACTATTTAAAACGCAGGCTGCAAATCTCTTTAATAATGCTCTATATGGCCCTAACGAGCTGCGGGAGACAATGAAGCGATCACTTTAGCGCAGGGGCAGCACAAATCCTCCTCCGGTTGGTCACACGCCAGCTGAGATGTAATGCGTTATTAATGCGCCGTACACTGTGGATCCAGGATTTTATGAGGGAAGTGTTAATAAATTGCAGATGTATTAGCTGTAATGTTGCAATATGATGTAATGAACAGGACAGAGCACTCCAGGGCCGGATGAAAAAGTTAAAGGAAGATGAAACATCAAAAAAAAAAGTCAAAAAAGCGCCATGCAAGTGAGTCATACAATC
>NC_141025.1:79272500-79355000 GCF_052040795.2 Danio rerio
AAGGAAAATGAATGTTTTGATGCAATTTTATGAGAGCCCACACCTACAACAGCAACATTATCAGCAACAACATCTCAGAGGAGTTTTTCATTTCTCTTTTCTCCAGATGATGAACAAAAACTCTGACAACCAATTATAATCCACCCACTTTAGAGTCTGAGAGTTGAACAGTACTTAATTAAATCTGAAACTTTTATAATTCACAAAGAGTAAGCTGCTGTGAGAGGCAGAACAGATGTTTGGTGAAAAAAAAAAGCTAAAAGGTGAACAAACTCACACACACTGCAGCACACCTTTAATAGTCCCGCTGATGCTTGTCTTGCTAATCAACACTGATAAATACCGGGATCACATATATTGCACGCTGTTAGTGAGTGCATTAACCAGTGGGAACCAATTGTAAAGTGGTTTAAGAAAACGATGCATTATTATTATTATTATTCGAGACCTATATCTGACTTATTTCTTAGCAGATAAAAGGTTTTCAAAATGCATATACACTAACTGGCCACTTTATTAGGTACACTTTACTAGTACAGGGTTGTACTCCCTTTTGCCTTCAGAACTGCTTTAATCCTTCATGGCAGAGATTCAACAAGCTACTGGAAATATTCCTCAGAGATTTTGCTCCATATTGTCACGATAGCATCACACAGTTGCTGCAGATTTGTCGGCTGCACATCCATGATGCCAATCTCCCATTCCACCACATCCCAAAGCTGCTCTATTGAATTGAGCTCTGGTGACTGTGGAGGCCATTTGAGTACAGTGAACTCATCTTCATGTTCAGCAGTCTGAGATGATTGAGCTTTATGACATGCTGCGTTATCCTGCTGGAAGTAGCCATCAGAAGATGGAGACACTGTGCTCATAAAGGGATGGACATGGTCAGCAGCAATACTCAGGTAGGCTGTGGCGTTGATGCTCAATTGGTACTAATGGAGCCAAAGAAAATCTCCCCCACACCATTACACCACCACCACCAGCCTGAACCGCTGATACAAGGCAGGATGATCCATGCTTTCATGTTGTTGAGGCCAAATTCTGAATGTGTCAGCAGAAATGGAGACTCATCAGAGCAGCAACGTTTCTCCAATCTTCTATTGTCCAGTTTTGGTGAGTCTGTGTGAATTGTAGCCTCAGTTTCCTGTTCTTAGCTGACAGGAGCGGCACCCGGTGTGCTCTTCTGCTGCTGTAGCCCATCCGCCTCAAGGTTGGACGTGTTGTGTGTTCAGAGATGCTCTTCTGCAGAGCTCGGTTGTAGCGAGTGCTTATTTGAGTTACTGTCGCCTTTCTATCAGCTGGAACCAGTCTGGCCATTCTCCTCTGACCATCAACAAGGCATTTGCGCCCACAGAACTGCCGCTCACTGGATATTTCCTCTTTGTCGGAGCATTCTCTGTAAAGCCTAGAGATGGTTGTGCGTGAAAATCCCAGTAGATCAGCAGTTTCTGAAATACTCAGAGCAGCTCATCTGGTACCAACAACCATGCCACACTCAAAGTCACTTAAATCCCCTTTCTTTTCCATTCTGATGCTCGCTTTATACTGCAGCAGATAGTCTTGACCATGTCTACATGCCTAAATGCATTGATTTGCTGCTATGTGATTGGCTGACTGGAAATTTGCGTTAATGAGTAGTTGGACAGGTGTACCTAATAAAGTGGCCGGTAAGTGAATTGATGTTTCCATTTAGCCTTTTTTAATATTATTTTCCAAAATGTGAATAAAAATATGTGGATGGAATCAACTAAAAACTCAAACTATGAGCAAGCTTTATTAATACTCTGACATTATTATAATGTTTTGCAATTTTCCATTTTTAATTTGAGCGCTGCAGCAAGTGGAGGTTGGCATGATTCAATGTCAAACGTCTGTATTTTAGGAGCTCGGAGAGTGAGACTTGCTCAAGGTTTTCTGATTGTAATGAGCATTTATTGAGCTGCTGCTGCTGCATGAACTGTGCTGTGGATTCTGTGGATCATTTTGGTTTGCATTCATTTATTCGGCCAATATGCTACATTTATTATTTGGGTACAGCTGATAAATAATTTACACTGGGTCAGAATTATAAGCTCTCCTGTATATTCATTTTCCTGATTTCTGTTTAACGGAGGGAGCACATTTCTAATCATAATAGTTTTAATTACTCATTTCTAATAACTGATTTCTTTACTCTTTTTTCATGATGACAGCACAGAATATTAGACTAGATATTCTTCAAGACACTAGTATTCAGCTTAAATGAACATTTAAAGGCTTCACTCTGGCTTTGTTCCCTGACAGGCTAATAATATTGAACTTAAAATGACTTGGCAAAAATTAAGTGAAATAAAACAAATAAGATATAATAATAACAATAACAATAATAACAAAATTAATAACAATAATAATAATCATAATGGCATAATAATAATAATAATAACACAAAAATAATAATAACAATATTAATAATAATAATAACAATAATAACAATATCATTAACAATAATAATAATCATAATGACATAATAATAATAATAATAATAATAACAATATTAATTACAATAATAATAATAATAATAATAATAACAATAGCAATAATAATAATAATAGTAATAATAATAACGCAATAATAATAGTAATAGTAGTAATAGTAATAGTAATAATTGTAATAATAATAACGCAATAATAATAATAATAATAGTAAAAATAGTAATAATAATAACGCAAAATTAATAATAATAGTAATAATAATAATAATAGTAATAATAATAATAATAATAATAGTAATAATAGTAATAATAACAACGCAATAATAATAATAATAACGCAATAATACTAATAGTAGTAATAATAATAATAATAATAATAATAATAATAGTAATAATAATAATAGTAATAGTAATAATAATAACGCAATAATAATAATAATAATAATAATAATAGTAATAATAATAATAATAGTAATAATAATAATAATAATAATAATAATAATAGTAATAATAATAATAATAATAAAAGTAATAATAATAATAGTAATTATAATAACGCAATAATAATAATAACAACAACTACAACTACAATAATAATAATAATAATAATAATAATAATAATAATAATAATAATAGTAACACAATAATAACAATAATAATACTAATAACACAATAATATTATCAATAATAGTAATGATGATAATAATAATAATAATAATAATAGCAATAATAATAATAATAATAGTAGTAGTAGTAGTAATAATAGCACAATAATAATAATAATAATAATAATAAAAATAATAATAACACAATAATAATATGGGTTGGGGAAGGGATATCCCTATTTTCACATCCCAATGTAAATTTAACACAGAAATGCCAACTGACCCAGCCGGGACTTGAACCAGCGACCTTCTTGCTGTGAGGCCACAGTGCTAACCATTGAGCCCTCATGCCACATTTCCTAATTAAAAATTTCTTTATTTCTGGTGAAATTATATTCATATCGTTAAATGTATCGCAGAAAAACAAAATATTGTAATGTAAGATTTTTCCAAAACGGTGCAGCGCCACTTCTACTGTATATTTAGGCTTTTATTTTGGAGTGCTTTGAGGAAAAACTAAAGCTCTTAATTTGTCCTGGGGGGTAGCATCCCTGTTTTATTTTGCTTTAAGGCAAATTTAATAAAACAGGTTCAAATCAAAGCCATATTTGATCACTAAATCCAATCTGGAAAATGCATTTCCAATGAAAGACACAGCAGCTTTGCGTTCTTGTTCCCAGAGTATTTAAATAAAGCAACAACACAAATGAAGATGTGAGAGAGGGTCGATGACTCAGAATAATAGCAGAGATCATCAGAAGGGAAATATCATACGCCGCTGTCATTATTCACGCTGGATCTCCCCAACGTTCCCGCCAACTATAAGCACAATAAATGAACGTCAGTCTGGAAAAGAGCGCTAATGATTTCACAGAGCACTCATGCACACCAGAACTACAGACACGGAGTTCAGACTTATGCTGTTCATCTCCACTTATTGTAACACATTGTTAGTGCATTGCTCTTTCACAGATCCGTTCACTGGCAAACTCACACGAGTGAAGGATGCTTGAGATTTTCATGTCTTAAAATAAACGAGTGCAAGAATTAAATGAGGGGAAAACAGCTTCATATGTTAGAGTTTGAATATGCATGCATTATAGTTTACTTGAGAGACAAGATTACAGCTACAGTAGCAATGCATATGAATTATAGGCTATATATAATAATCCCTATAGTGTATCTGCATGTGTACTTGAAAAAGGCTAAAATGATGGATACACCGTAAAAAAATAATAATAATAATTAATTAAAACAATAATACAATAAAAAATAATAATGCTAGTTAGTTAGATAATTAATCAATTAATTAAAATGTATAGTAAAAAAGGCATTTGCCAGAATTTTTCTTTTTTAAATGCACAACAAACATAATCAGTGGCTTGAAAATTGCAATTTAAATTTAATTAAAATAAATTACCCAATATTGTTTTATAATTAACACTACATTATGCTGGAGCATTCATAAACAAAGAGTAGTAAATGCTATAATATACAGCGCTCATCATATATAAGTATACCCCTCACAAATCCCTCATTTTAAATGAATATTTTCTAAAGGAAACTACTGTATACAATATTATATTAGTGCATATACATTAGATTAGTCAGTACTGAAGCTGAATTTGAAGCTAATCCAACACAGTAACTTACGATAATGGTTCAAAATTAGTACAGTGGTCCCCTCCGATAACATGGTTCACCTTTCGCGGTCTCACAGTTTCACAGAGATTTATTTAAGTGCAATTTGACGAGCTTTTTTTTTTTTTTTTTTACAGCAAATTGTGTTCTGAGTATATATATATATAATTCAATTCAGCTTTATTTGTAAAGCGCTTTTACAATGTGGATTGTGTCAAAGCAGCTTCACATAAATGGTCATAGTAACTGGATCAGGGTAGTTCAGTTTTTAGTGTTTAAGTTCAGTTCAGTTTAGCTCAGTTCAGTGTGGTTTGAATCATTACTGAGATTCCAAACACTGAAGAGCAAATTCATCGATGAGTAGCTTTTCAGATCCTGAACCATGCGAGGCAGTGGCGACAGCGGAGAGGGGAAAAAACTTCACCTGATAGGAGAGTGAAGAAAAAAAACTTGAGAGAACCAGAATCAGTTCGGGACTACCATTTTAGTTTCTCCGCTGGCCAAAAGTCTTGTGCAGAGCTGCAGTCTCAGCAGTGGAGGCTGGAAGCTGGCCTCAGTGAAGACTCGTCTCAGCAGCGCTCATGCTCTCCACCCCCCTATGACCAACAGCGCAGCAGCAGCTCAGGATATGGCCTGGTCCCGGATATGGACACCTTGGGATCATCTCGTCACTGGTCTTGGGTCCAATCAGTGACTCCGCATAATCTGAGGACCTCGGGATGAGTATCCCCAGGTGGAAATGGAGAATAAAGAGAATAATTAGCGTAGCTGCTGTTCATAGTGTATATAAACGAGATGTAGAAACTTGTGTGGAAAGTGATGCATTGAGTATATATATATATATATTCCGATTGGCTACAGAACAAATCACTGTTGTCCAATGACTTGCTGTAATTATACCTAATTAACCTATATTTACGCCTTTAAACTGAATTTCTTACAAAATACCAAGTCAAACATTATGCACCGTCATCATGGCAAACACAGAAGAAATTAGTTATTAAAACCATTACCTTATAAAATGTGTTGGAAAGTTATTCCTCTGTTAAACAGCACTTGGGAAATATTTTTAATAGAATTAAAACCTCACAATAGGGATATTAATTTTACCTTCAATTGTGTTTTAATTCCGGTAATATTTCACAATCCCTACCCTGTTATTGTACAGTATGTTTCATAGCCCCTGTGAGCGCAGTGAGACTTCTTTTCAGAAACATTTAAAACTCTCTCAGACTCTAAACTTTTAATAGTGTTCTGATCAGGTGCTCGAGCTGAAGGACTGTATATCTCGGGCTCTGTCTCTTTATCTTACAGTGACTGCTTATATATCTGACAGATAGTGATGCAATGCTCTGCGGCCAGAAAAAAAGGGTGAGCGACTTTTATTTTGGAGAGAAAATGATGCATGCTTTGTTGTGTGGAGATCACAAGAGGCTGATGCTGTGATCAGGAGGAAACAAGAGGCCTGTGTCTTAATAAGCCAGCCCTGGGTCACTGGAACAATATCTACATTTCTGTGAAATATAAGTGGCTTTGGGTGTGTTTTGTTGTATGTTTCTGATTACAAATCCACTAGGGGGCGCTGTTTATAATTTGGTGAATCTGAAATATGTTACTTTGAGTATGTTATGTCGTACGTTTCTAATTACAAATCCAATAGAGGGCGCTGTTTATATTTCTGTCAATCTGAAATACATTATTTAGGGTACGTTTTGTTGTACGTTTCTGATTACAAATCCACTAGAGGGCGCTGTTTATATTTTTATTAATCTGAAATACATTACTCAGGGTACGTTTTTTTGTTTGTTTCAGATAAGAAATCCACTAGAGGGTGCTGTTTCCATTTATTAAATCTGAAATACTTGACTTTAGGTAGATTTTGTTGCACGTTTCAAATAAGAAATGCGCTAGAGGGCGATGTTTCCATTTATTAAATCTGAAATACTTGACTTTGCGTAGATTTTGTTGCACGTTTCAAATAAGAAATCCACTAGAGGGCGCTGTTTCCATTTATTAAATTTAAAATACTTGACTTTGGGTGATTTTTGTTGCAGATTTCAAATAAGAAATCCACTAGAGGGCGCTGTGTCCATTTATTAAATCTAAAATACTTGACTTTGGGTGGATTTTGTTGCACGTTTCAAATAAGAAATCCACTAGAGGCCGCTGTTTCCATTTATTTAATTTAAAATACTTGACTTTGGGTGATCTTTGTTGCAGATTTCAAATAAGAAATCCACTAGAGGGCGCTGTTTCCATTTATTAAATCTAAAATACTTGACTTTGGGTAGATTTTGTTGCACGTTTCAAATAAGAAATCCACTAGAGGGTGCTGTTTCCATTTATTAAATTTAAAATACTTGACTTTGGGTGATTTTTGTTGCAGATTTCAAATAAGAAATCCACTAGAGGGCGCTGTGTCCATTTATTAAATCTAAAATACTTGACTTTGGGTGGATTTTGTTGCACGTTTCAAATAAGAAATCCACTAGAGGCCGCTGTTTCCATTTATTTAATTTAAAATACTTGACTTTGGGTGATCTTTGTTGCAGATTTCAAATAAGAAATCCACTAGAGGGCGCTGTTTCCATTTATTAAATCTAAAATACTTGACTTTGGGTAGATTTTGTTGCACGTTTCAAATAAGAAATCCACTAGAGGGTGCTGTTTCCATTTATTAAATTTAAAATACTTGACTTTGGGTGATTTTTGTTGCAGATTTCAAATAAGAAATCCACTAGAGGGCGCTGTGTCCATTTATTAAATCTAAAATACTTGACTTTGGGTGGATTTTGTTGCACGTTTCAAATAAGAAATCCACTAGAGGGCGCTGTTTCCATTTATTTAATTTAAAATACTTGACTTTGGGTGATCTTTGTTGCAGATTTCAAATAAGAAATCCACTAGAGGGCGCTGTTTCCATTTATTTAATTTAAAATACTTTGGGTAGATTTTGTTGCACGTTTCAAATAAGAAATCCACTAGAGGGCGCTGTGTCCATTTATTAAATCTAAAATACTTGACTTTGGGTGGATTTTGTTGCACGTTTCAAATAAGAAATCCACTAGAGGGCGCTGTTTCCATTTATTTAATTTAAAATACTTGACTTTGGGTGATCTTTGTTGCAGATTTCAAATAAGAAATCCACTAGAGGGCGCTGTGTCCATTTATTAAATCTAAAATACTTGACTTTGGGTGGATTTTGTTGCACGTTTCAAATAAGAAGTCCACTAGAGGGCGCTGTTTCCATTTATTTAATCTGAAATACATTACTGTACAACAAGTGATGCCTTTTGGCATCATACTTATTGGCATCATACTGCCCCCTAGTGTATATGTGACCTATATACTGCAGTCAAACACGTACGCTCTAGCAGTTTAACAGTAATGTAGACTGAAGCACGTATTTCCAATGATCCAGCATTGCAATAATTTGAAGTGTTTATGATAGTCATTGTTTCACAGAGTGTGTCTAAATCATTGTTTCAGTGGCGGAAATGGACATTACTATGGTGATTTGAAGAAATACGGTATGTGAAGCAGATGGTGTTATTATGGGAAGATGCTGCGGCAAAAGAAAAGCATATTGGACCACTTTGATTTATCAAGACCTTAATGAAGCAAACTTTCTGCCATGTCGTCTCTCTCAGTCATACAGAGGAATGTGTGAGCAGTATTCTGACACACTCTTTTCCTTCATCCCTTGTCTTTTATTCTTCTTCAGGTGGTCTAACTTTCTGATAATATTTCATATTAGATTTTAATTGGACTACCATTTTGTAATGCAGTCGTGCATAATTTAATTCGACCAGGAATTTCTGCAGCCCTCCTACATGTATTTCGATTTTTTTGTGCATCTTTTCCTATTCCGCTCTTATGAAATATAAATAAACTCATAAAACACCTTTCACAGAGCGGCCGGCGCCTCGACTGCCTCATCCATCTCATGTTCATATATTTCACATCTATGTTAATGTCCTATCGCTTGAAAGTCGACTTTTCGCTTGGTTTCTTTCTGCTGACTCTCCCCCTACAGGAGACATTGACTTCAATTAAAGAGTTAATAGTCAGTGCTGATCGCGTTCATTTGTCCTCCTTTGCTCTTAACCCCATAAAGCCTGCTCAGTCCTATTCAATATGCAGTTAATAAGAGCTGGAAATGATCAATATAATCGAAAGTTGCTGTTTAAATCTGCTGCACACAATCTCCTATGTGCCTTCAGTCTTCTGATTGATACTTGACAGTTTTTTTAGCATGCAACTAATTCAGAGCTCATGCTTCACTTTCAGGAAAAAATATACAAAAGCTGAGACTTTAGTACTTTTTAGGAACTAAAATATGTCTTTATTTGACCAATATGGACCATTTAAGCTGTTGTCAGATATTTACTGTTGAATATTAAATAAAGAGAAAGGGCGATGGGGTTTCAAATCTGACCTAACCGTTGGGTTAAAGACGCCTCTCATATGGAGAATGAAGCCTCATGCATTGCTCAGGAGTGAGTTTCTCAGAGACTTCAACCGAGTGACAAAATCTTGATGCTTCGGTGGTTCTCGTCTATCAAATCTGAGCTTTATTCTGTATTCTCTATTGGATTCGGGTCAGGTGATTGGCTGGGCCATTCTGCAGCTTGATTTTCTTTCTCTGAAAGCATCTGAGAGTCTCCTCGGCTGTGTTGTGGATCATTGTCTTGCTGAAATGGTTTGATCTTCATCCTCCTGCTGATGTAGATGCTGGACTGAAGCAGCTGACATTCATTTACACTGAGGAAGGGCAGATGATTGCTGAAGAACTACTGAGAGATTTCAGCTGCTGTCTGGGCTTTAACTGCCCAAATACACCTCCCTTTCTTCATGTGTTCAATACTTTTTCATTTCATTTTATTATGCATAACTTCATTTGTAAACTAATTAGATTTGTTTTCTTTGCATATACGGTTTTCGTTGGTTGTTGTCAACATCCTGTGAAAAATTCAAGTCAACAGCACCTTTAGAAATATGTTTTCTGACAAAAAGGCTGACGTGTTCATTATGTGATGCATCTTTTTTTTCTTTTTTAATTTTTTAGCTTGAACAATCTAGCTGGCAACAAAGCACCAGTTCTGATCATAAAATCACAACCTATGTACAGTCAACATCACAAAGCTGGTAGGAACGAAACAAACTTAATGAAGTATACACTAACCTACATATTATTCAGACACTAGATGGCGCCAAACTGTCAACAACAGCTGATGGAGTATACACTAACCTGCACATTATTCAGACACTAGATGGAGACAGTCTAAAACAGCTGATGGAGTATACACTAACCTGTGCATTATTCAGACACTAGATGGAGACAGCCAGAAACAGCTGATGGAGTATACACTAACCTGCACATTATTCAGACACTAGATGGAGACAAACAGTCAGAAACAGCTGATGGAGTATACACTAACCTGTGCATTATTCAGACACTAGATGGAGACAAACAGTCAGAAACAGCTGATGGAGTATACACTAACCTGCACATTATTCAGACACTAGATGGAGACAGTCTAAAACAGCTGATGGAGTATACACTAACCTGCACATTATTCAGACACTAGATGGAGACAGTCAGAAACAGCTGATGGAGTATACACTAACCTGCACATTATTCAGACACTAGATGGAGACAAACAGTCTAAAACAGCTGATGGAGTATACACTAACCTGCGCATTATTCAGACACTAGATGGAGACAAACAGTCTAAAACAGCTGATGGAGTATACACTAACCTGCACATTATTCAGACACTAGATGGAGACAAACAGTCAGAAACAGCTGATGGAGTATACACTAACCTGCACATTATTCAGACACTAGATGGAGACAAACAGTCAGAAACAGCTGATGGAGTATACACTAACCTGCACATTATTCAGACACTAGATGGAGATAAACAGTCAAAAACACAAAGCTGACAGAAGCTAAAACAGCTAAAGGAGAATACACTGACTTATTTCCGTTTAGGTCTGTGTTGTTCAGTGGTTGTTATCTGGGTATAACATATCTTGTGCTGTCACAACTGACCAATCAGATTTGAGTATTCCGTATTTAGCATTGATATAACCCAGTCTCTGTCTCTGTTCAGTCATAGTAGGTTGGTGCGTCATCATCCAGTACACTATTATTATCTTCCGAGATGTTATTAATAATATATGTTGTACAATATCGGCATGATTATAATAAGGTTGAGGTTTCAGTCTCCAGGCAGATCTGATGCTGACTGTGTTTACAGAGAACTTCACGGCTCATAATTGCTGGACTTGATTTGAAAGCAAATGCACGAACGACAAAAAAAAGCGCTCTCCAGGTATAAAAAATAATAACAGTAAAGTAAAAAAGTACTGGAAGTGGTTTAATATTCTGATGGAAATTGCAGAGCCGTGTATATTCAAGGCTGCAGGTTTTCACAGTCTCTCTCTCTGCATGAAGGAAGATTCTCTAAAGATTGCGGAGAAGAGGTAAAAGATTGATAAAGCTCAAGGCGTTTCATTGTGAACAAACTCTCCCACACACACACACACACATGGCAGCGTTTCTCCTTCTGTGGATCAGATGTGTGGAGCGTGTGTGTTATTGCGTGCTGTGCCGTGAAGCAGGTGATCTTTTACTTCTGCTTCAGTGTTACGTGTGGCACAAGAAACTCCACATATTAGGAGAGTAAAGCTCATCTCAGGCTATTCACTGTGTCTTTGATGGTCAGAGAAGAAGTAAAATAAAGCACACTGAATAGTGGAATGCAGTTCTTTTCTGCAATACCAGCAGTTCTGTATTTAATTAGAGCTCTATTACACATTTAAATGTTTTCTGAATGTAGAAAATACCCATTTTAAACAGGTTTATTCGTGATTTTATGCATACGTTCTGAAAACAGTAGAAACATTTAGTTTTTATAAATTAAGCGAACGCCCATATAAAAGCACCTTAAACAATGTTATTCTACTGTTGTGTTACCATAGCAACTGTAGAATCACCACAACAGATCAATTACTGTAGTTGTTGTGTTACCATAGCAACTGTAGAACCACCACTACAGATCAATTGCTATAGTGGTTGTGTTACTATAGCAACTGTAGAATCACGACTACAGAATAATTCAAGTACTTTACTACAGTATTGTTCAGGATCATGATTGTTGTTATAAAAAGTTACTTTATCTTTTTCAGCCATGTGTGCTGTCAAAGCACCACCCACTGATAAATTTAGTAGCATATTTAAAGTTTCTTTTGATGTTTTATTTGTTCAGATAGGAAGTCAAATAAAATAAAAGCATTGAATGGTGGAATGTGTGTTTTTTTTTTCAGCAGCACCTGTAGTTCTCTATTAAACGGATTGTAAAGGCATATAAAAGACCCTCAGATTCAGGTTTTTTCATTCTGCCGACACTGAGACTGATATACTTTTAAATGTTATCTGAACGCACATTTTAAACAGGTTTATTCATGGTCATATGAGAGTTCTGTATGCCCTGAAACAAATAGCAGCATGGCTTTTTTATACATGTACTTAGACAAACATCCATTTAAAAGTTTCTTAAGCAATGTTATTTAATTTTTGTGTTACTATAGCAACTATCGGTTATATAAATTACTATTGTTTTCTTTTTTTCCCCACAAAAAAATGGTGCTAATGGTTTATATATATATATATATATATATATATATATATATATATATATATATATATATATATATATGATAACTGCATTTCACCATCCAATTTTTTGATTAATTTTTTTATTTTTTTCTTATTATTTAAGGAAGAAAAAATATTTTATTTCATTTTATTTTGTTGCATTACATTATTTTACACTACATTATTATATTATATTTTATATTATATTATATTATATTATTTTATTTTATTTTATTTTATTTTATTTTATTTTATTTTATTATATTTATTATATTATATTATATTTATTATATTATATTTTATTATATTTTATTTTATTATATTTTATTTCATTACATTATATTATATTATATTAATTTTTTTTATTTTTTATTATTTTCTAATTTATTTTAATTTAATTTAGCATATGTCATATTGGTGCATACAAAATGTTCTCTGATGTTTTTCTTCTTTTTTTTAATAGCCTATAGCTTTTAGTTTAAGTCTCAGACCACACTTGACAGCTTGTATCATAAGCCCTGGGTTCATTTGCAGACTCTCTCTGCGTTGTTTTAACACCCGATTCACTAAAGGAATTATGCAAATCGGCTAATTATACAATTTGCATCTTGCGTGAGCCGCTGGTGGTGTTGGTTTGTGGAGGAGGAATATCAGAGCACTGGGACTCTCCGGCATCAGTGCACCTGAATCAGCTCTTTAAAACACAGACGCCGCATTGTAAAAGTTCATAAAGCTGGTCATTTGGCCATCCGCTTAATGCACAATTATACAGTTCTTTTAATTTTGTCCTGTCATTGCATTTCATTGCCATAAGTGAGCCATCAGAAAACACCTGTAAACTGGATTTCAATTAAACAATGCTTTGAAGGACAGTTGTATTTTTTTATTTAATGGAAAAAATACTATTGTAATTTATTGTAAATACTACAGTCTTTTTGATGCACAAAAAAGTCAACTGTAGTATATTAGTATCTACAGCTGTTTGTTAATGAATGCTTCAGCATACCCACATCAACATAAAATAGCATGTTTATACATAGTACCATATATTTTATTGTAACTTAATCTGATTGTAATATAATAAAGTGCACCTTTTGTAAAACTGCTTTGGAAACAACTATTGTAAAAAGCTTTATTCAAATAAACTTGAAATGTATTGAGTACTGTAGTATAGTGAACTGATAAACCATAATAGATAGTGTAGTAGCCTATACTTTAGTTTTTACTACAGTAAACTGTGATGTATTGTGGTACAATGTGCTCTATAATTATGGAAAAGTAGAGTATTGGGTCATTTGTTTATATTACTTTAGTTTTTGTTACCATAGCGAAAATTGAATCACCACAACAGATAAATTATGTAGTTGTTGTGTTACCATAGAAACTTTAAATTTACCACAACAAAAAAAATTATGTAGTTGTTGTGTTACCATGGCAACTATAAAATCAACACAACAGATAAGGTACTACAGTTGTTGTCGTCACCAGAGCAACTTTAAATTCACCACAACAGATAAATAACTTTAATTGTTGTCATCACCATAGCAACTGTAGAATTACCACAACAGATTAATTACTATAGCTGTTGTCAAAACCATAGCAACTTGAAATTGATCTCAACAGAAAAAATACTGTCACCATAGCAACCATAGAATAACCACAACAGATAAAATACCGTAGTTGTTGTCATCACCATGACAACTATAGAATCACCACAAGAGATAAATTACTAGAGTTGTTATTGTCACTATAGCAACTGTAGAATCACCACAATAGATAAATTACTACTGTTGTTGTCGCCACCATAGCAACTTTAAATTTACCACAACAGATAAATTACTATAGTTGTTGTTGTCCCCATAGCAACTATAGAATCACCACAACCGATAAAATACTGTAGTTCTTGTCCTCACCATAGCAGGTGTAGAATCACAACAGATCAATTTCTATAGTTGTTGTCACCATAGCAACTTTAAAGTCACTACTACAGATCAGTTACTATAGTTGTGTCATCACCATAGCAACTATAGAATCATCACAACAGATAAATTACTATGGTTGTTGTCATCATCATAGCAACTGTGGAATCACAACAGATCTATTACTATTGTTGTTATTGTAGTCACCATAGCAACTGTAGAACCACCACAACCAATTAATTACAATAGTTGTTGTGTTACCATAGCAACTATAATATCAGATTAACTCAAACTGATTAATTCACGTACTGTAGTATAGCATGGTTCAAAAACACTTCAGTGTTTACTCTGAATTACTCTAGTATTTTGTTTTCATTTGTGTTGTAGCTTAAAATAACACATGGACCTATATTTTTTCCTATCTGTTTGGCCGTTGTGGCCCTGCATGGCCTCCTCCATCCATTATTATGAGATTACAGTGTGGAAGTGATGCAATCTGTCTTAAATAGCTGTCCCATTACAGCGGAGCATCCGTCTGTATCTACAGTCCTCCTCTGGGACGCAGAGGAGAGCGGCGGGTCATGGACGTAATTGCTGCAAATCTGATTTGACTAAAAGGCGTGTGTTACAGAAACCAGAGCCGCCTCCATTAATCGAAGCTCAGTTTGCAGGTGCTCCTCCAGTTCCTCTTGATGTCTGTTTATAATGTTGTTTATTGCACGGCTCTCTGGAACACTTGATGCTGATTGGGCAATCGTGACATTGCAATACATGTCATGTTACGGAAAAATACATCCAGGAGGTTGTTCTTGCAGAATAACTTATTGCCAGTTTTGTGTAAAGCACAGCACTGTTTTATAGGACTGAAGGGTATCTTTTCTGTGAAAACAACGAGCTGGAGGTACTGTATCCTAGTTATTATGGCAATCAGAAACACAAAGCTGACTGAAAATAAAACATCTGATGGAGTATACACTAACCTGTGCATTGTTCAGACACTAGATGGAGACAAACAGTCAAAAACAGCTGATGGAGTATACACTAACCTGCGCATTATTCAGACACTAGATGGAGACAGTCAAAAACAGCTGATGGAATTTACACTAACCTGAGCGTTATTCAGACACTAGATGGAGACAGTCAAAAACAGCTGATGGAGTTTACACTAACCTGAGCATTATTCAGACACTAGATGGAGACAAACAGTCAAAAACAGCTGATGGAGTATACACTAACCTGCGCATTATTCAGACACTAGATGGCGCCAAACAATCTAAAACAGCTGATGGAGTATACACTAACCTGTGCATTATTCAGACACTAGATGGAGACAAACAGTCAAAAACAGCTGATGGAGTTTACACTAACCTGAGCATTATTCAGACACTAGATGGCGCCAAACAATCTAAAACAGCTGATGGAGTATACACTAACCTGCGCATTATTCAGACACTAGATGGAGACAAACAGTCAAAAACAGCTGATGGAGTATACACTAACCTGCGCATTATTCAGACACTAGATGGCGCCAAACAGTCAGAAACAGCTGATGGAGTATACACTAACCTGTGCATTATTCAGACACTAGATGGAGACAAACAGTCAAAAACAGCTGATGGAGTATACACTAACCTGCACATTATTCAGACACTAGATGGAGACAAACAGTCAAAAACAGCTGATGGAGTATACACTAACCTGCACATTATTCAGACACTAGATGGCGCCAAACAGTCAGAAACAGCTGATGGAGTATACACTAACCTGTGCATTATTCAGACACTAGATGGAGACAAACAGTCAAAAACAGCTGATGGAGTATACACTAACCTGCACATTATTCAGACACTAGATGGCGCCAAACAGTCAAAAACAGCTGATGGAGTATACACTAACCTGCACATTATTCAGACACTAGATGGCGCCAAACAGTCAGAAACAGCTGATGGAGTATACACTAACCTGTGCATTATTCAGACACTAGATGGAGACAAACAGTCAAAAACAGCTGATGGGGTATACACTAACCTGCACATTATTCAGACACTAGATGGCGCCAAACAGTCAGAAACAGCTGATGGAGTATACACTAACCTGTGCATTATTCAGACACTAGATGGAGACAAACAGTCAAAAACAGCTGATGGAGTATACACTAACCTGCACATTATTCAGACACTAGATGGCGCCAAACAGTCTAAAACAGCTGATGGAGTATACACTAACCTGCACATTATTCAGACACTAGATGGCGCCAAACAGTCAAAAACAGCTGATGGAGTATACACTAACCTGAGCATTATTCAGACACTAGATGGCGCCAAACAGTCAGAAACAGCTGATGGAGTATACACTAACCTGCGCATTATTCAGACACTAGATGGAGACAAACAGTCAGAAACAGCTGATGGAGTATACACTAACCTGCGCATTATTCAGACACTAGATGGAGACAAACAGTCAGAAACAGCTGATGGAGTATACACTAACCTGTGCATTATTCAGACACTAGATGGAGACAAACAGTCAGAAACAGCTGATGGAGTATACACTAACCTGTGCATTATTCAGACACTAGATGGAGACAAACAGTCAGAAACAGCTGATAGAGTATACACTAACCTGTGCATTATTCAGACAGTAGATGGAGACAAACAGTCAAAAACAGCTGATGGAGTATACACTAACCTGTGCATTATTCAGACACTAGATGGAAACAGTCAACAACACAAAGCTGACAGGAATCAAAACAGCTGATGGAGCATACACTAACTAATAAACAAAGCTTTCTTCTCGTATTACCCATATACAGTTATGAAAGTATTGCAACACAAATTTCTGCCTAAGAGTTTTGTTTGGGGTTGCAGCACACACAGAAAGCTTTAATATTTTGTGAGCACTCTCGCTGCTTTTGAGATATGATGCAAACGTCTGGGTTTGTGTGTTAAAATGAAGCAGTGTTATCGTGTTCCCGTTTGTCTCTCTAAACAGACAGCATGGGCAGATTCACAGTGTTTCAGCACAAGACTCGTGTCTCCCAGCACAGCACTTTAATAACTGCATCATTGGGTCACAGTGAGCCACGATTTACACTCATCTCTTGTCCTCTGCAAACATCTTGTTTCTTGGCTTTAGAAACGTACAGTTTTACACTAACATTATCAATGCTAATAGGGATTAATACCACAGTTCATGGTGAAATTATTCAGCCTCCTTTAAAATTGTATATATGGTTGCTTTGTGTTGATCTAAATTAATTTTAATGTTAGTTTTGGGAGTTATTTTAACTTAAACTACATTAAAACATTAATTGTGTTTTATCTTTATTTATTAAAATAAAATGAAATAAAAACTACATTTAAAATAAAAGTAAAACCTGTTATAACATGTTTTGAAATTTGCAAACAGTCTTGATTTTAAGCTAAACCAGTGAACTGTTTTTACAAACATTAACATTATCTCAGCTATTTTAATACCAATTAATACCAAAGTTCAAGGCGGAATTATTAGGAATTAGGAATAATTATTATTATTATTTTACAGTAAATTTCTGTAATTTAATGTCCGTTATTTTACAGTAAATTTATGTAATTTAATGTCTGTTGTTTTAGAGTAAATTTCTGTAATTTAATGTCTGTTATTTTACAGTAAATTTCTGTAATTTAATGTTTGTTATTTTACATTAAATTTCTGCAATTTAATGTCTGTTATTTTACAGTAAATTTCTGTGATTTATTATTCGTTATTTTACTGTAAATATCTGTAATTTAATATCTTATTTTACAGTAAATTTCTGTAATTTAATGTCTGTTATTTTACAGTAAATTTCTGTAATTTAATGTCTGTTATTTTACAGTAAATTTCTGTAATTTAATGTCTGTTATTTTACATTAAATTTCTGTAATTTAGTGTCTGTTATTTTACAGTAAATTTCTGTAATTTAATGTCTGTTATTTTACAGTAAATTTCTGTAATTTATTATTCGTTATTTTACTGTAAATATCTGTAATTTAATATCTTATTTTACAGTAAATTTCTGTAATTTAATGTCTGTTATTTTACAGTAAATTTCTGTAATTTAATGTCTGTTATTTTACAGTAAATTTCTGTAATTTAATGTCTGTTATTTTACATTAAATTTCTGTAATTTAGTGTCTGTTATTTTACAGTAAATTTCTGTAATTTAATGTCTGTTATTTTACAGTAAATTTCTGTAATTTATTATTCGTTATTTTACTGTAAATATCTGTAATTTAATATCTTATTTTACAGTAAATTTCTGTAATTTAATGTCTGTTATTTTACAGTAAATTTCTGTAATTTATTGTTCGTTATTTTACAGTAAATTTTTGTAATTTAATGTCTGTTATTTTACAGTAAATTTCTGTAATTTAATGTCTGTTATTTTACAGTAAATTTCTGTAATTTAATGTCTTTTATTTTACAGTAAATTTCTGTAATTTAATGTCTGTTATTTTACATTAAATTTCTGTAATTTAGTGTCTGTTATTTTACAGTAAATTTCTGTAATTTAATGTCTGTTATTTTACAGTAAATTTCTGTAATTTATTGTTTGTTATTTTACATAAAATTTCTGTAATTTAATGTCTGTTATTTTACATTACATTTCTGTAATTTAATGTCTGTTATTTTACAGTAAATTTCTGTAATTTATTGTTCGTTATTTTACTGTAAATTTCTATAGTTTAATGTCTGTTATTTTACAGTAAATTTCTGTAATTTAATATCTTATTTTACAGTAAATTTCTGTAATTTAATGTCTGTTATTTTACAGTAAATTTCTGTAATTTAATGTCCGTTATTTTACAGTAAATTTCTGTAATTTAATGTCCGTTATTTTACAGTAAATTTCTGTAATTTAATGTCCATTATTTTACAGTAAATTTCTGTAATTTAATGTCTGTTATTTTACAGTAAATTTCTGTAATTTAATGTCTTTTATTTTACAGTAAATTTCTGTAATTTAATGTCTGTTATTTTACAGTAAATTTCTGTAATTTAATGTGTTATTTTACAGTAAATTTCTGTAATTTAATGTCTGTTATTTTACAGTAAATTTCTGTAATTTAATGTCTTTTATTTTACAGTAAATTTCTGTAATTTAATGTCTGTTATTTTACATTAAATTTCTGTAATTTAGTGTCTGTTATTTTACAGTAAATTTCTGTAATTTAATGTCTGTTATTTTGCAGTAAATTTCTGTAATTTATTGTTCGTTATTTTACAGTAAATTTCTGTAATTTAATGTCTGTTATTTTACATTAAATTTCTGTAATTTAATGTCTGTTATTTTACAGTAAATTTCTGTAATTTATTGTTCATTATTTTACTGTAAATTTCTGTAGTTTAATGTCTGTTATTTTACAGTAAATTTCTGTAATTTAATATCTTATTTTACAGTAAATTTCTGTAATTTAATGTCTGTTATTTTACAGTAAATTTCTGTAATTTAATGTCTGTTATTTTACAGTAAATTTCTGTAATTTAATGTCTTTTATTTTACAGTAAATTTCTGTAATTTAATGTCTTTTATTTTACAGTAAATTTCTGTAATTTAATGTGTTATTTTACAGTAAATTTCTGTAATTTAATGTCTGTTATTTTACAGTAAATTTCTGTAATTTAATGTCTGTTATTTTACAGTAAATTTCTGTAATTTAATGTCTTTTATTTTACAGTAAATTTCTGTAATTTAATGTCTGTTATTTTACATTAAATTTCTGTAATTTAGTGTCTGTTATTTTACAGTAAATTTCTGTAATTTAATGTCTGTTATTTTGCAGTAAATTTCTGTAATTTATTGTTCGTTATTTTACAGTAAATTTCTGTAATTTAATGTCTGTTATTTTACATTAAATTTCTGTAATTTAATGTCTGTTATTTTACAGTAAATTTCTGTAATTTATTGTTCATTATTTTACTGTAAATTTCTGTAGTTTAATGTCTGTTATTTTACAGTAAATTTCTGTAATTTAATATCTTATTTTACAGTAAATTTCTGTAATTTAATGTCTGTTATTTTACAGTAAATTTCTGTAATTTAATATCTTATTTTACAGTAAATTTCTGTAATTTAATGTCTGTTATTTTACAGTAAATTTCTGTAATTTAATGTCTGTTATTTTACAGTAAATTTCTGTAATTTAATGTCCGTTATTTTACAGTAAATTTCTGTAATTTAATGTCCGTTATTTTACAGTAAATTTCTGTAATTTAATGTCTGTTATTTTACAGTAAATTTCTGTAATTTAATGTCTGTTATTTTACATTAAATTTCTGTAATTTAATGTCTGTTATTTTACAGTAAATTTCTGTAATTTATTGTTCTTTATTTTACTGTAAATTTCTGTAATTTAATGTGTTATTTTACAGTAAATTTCTGTAATTTAATATCCTATTTTACAGTAAATTTCTGTAATTTAATGTCTGTTATTTTACAGTAAATTTCTGTAATTCAATGTCTGTTATTTTACAGTAAATTTCTGTAATTTATTGTTCGTTATTTTACTGTAAATTTCTGTAATTTGATGTGTTATTTTACAGTAAATTTCTGTAATTTAATATCCTATTTTACAGTAAATTTCTGTATTTTAATGTCAGTTATTTTACAGTATATTTCTGTAATTTAATGTCCATTATTTTACAGTAAGTCTGTGTAATTTAGTGTGCATTATTATACAGTAAATTACTGTAATTGATTATCTGTTATTTTACAGTAAATTTTGTAATTTAATGTCTGTTATTTTACAGTAAATTACAGTAATTTAACGGCATTTAATATGAGAGCAACTACTCTAAAAACTAAAACGTATACTGTTTATATTTGGTTGTCTTATGTTTTTTTTTTTTTTATTACAATTTCCAAGTTAATCTAAATTAATTTTTAGTTCTACGTTTGGACTCATTTTTAGGTTAAAACATTAAAAAAAGACATTAAAACAGTATTTAACATGTTTTATGTTTATTAAAATAAAATAAAATAATATATGAACAAGGGGGCATGGTGGCTCGGCACTGGGGCCTCATAGCCAGAAGTTTGCTGGTTCAAGTCCTGACTGGGTCAGATGGCATTTCTGTGGTAAAGTCTAGATCGGATACGCATTAACTGGAAGTGCGACATGCACATCAATATAGCAGTATCTTTATAACACTGTATAACAATAATTAATATTTTTACAGTACTGTGATGATTGGGTTTAGGGTTGTGGTGAGGGTAGATATTAATAAAATACAATAAATGGGAAATTCTATAAATAATATAAATAATCTCGTTAACTTCCAGCAGCAAACGTATCCGATCTAGCAATAACTCATTTCTGTGTGGAGTTGGCATGTTCTCCCTGTGTTAGTGTGGGTTTCCTCCAGGTGCTCCCCCACAGTCCAAACACATGCGCTATAGGAGAACTAATGAACTAAGTTGGCCGTAGTGTATGAGTGTGTGTGTGTAAATGAGTGTGTATAGATATTTCCCAGTGCTGGGTTGCAGCTGGAAGAGCAACCGCTATGTAAAACATATGCTGGAATAGTTGGCGGTTCATTCCGCTGTGACAAGCCCTGATAAATAAGGGACTAAGCAAAAGGAATAATGAATGAATGAGTGTAAATATGAGCAAAATGTGTAGGTTGCCTTAAATAGAATTCAGTTATAACTTTATGAGTTAGTTTATTTTACATTAAACCATCTCAAAAGAGTTTGAATACCTTAAAAAATAAGTTCCAATCACGACTAACTTACTTTAAGTCACAGTTAAAATAAAAAGCATATGTTGCCATGACTCATTGACCATATACGTACTTTATCCATCAGTGATGCCAAAGTAAAACTCAATCTGTTGTGGAGTGAATCATCATCTGTCTCTCTGCAGATCTGTTCTCAGTACAGTCTAAATATCATCTCCTCCTCGCCGCACAAACTCCATATAAACTGCTGAGGCTGCATTTAGCACTGTACTGTAGTTGTGCCGGTATTTTAGGAATCGTCCGCAGGATTCTCAGCCGTTCTGTTCTGGCTCTGCACGCATTTGATAAGAAGTTTCAAGGCTTGTGTTGTTGTGGCAATTAGTCATTGGTCATTAGCTGTTATGAAAACCAGTTATTTTAGTGCTATAAATAAACCCGGCGCAGGCAGGGTAATGTACTCTCAGAAGGGTAATTATAAAATGTTACGACACGCTGCAATGCCGCTCTCAAGAGTTGACATTAAACAGCACGAAACATATTGTTCTGTTGAGAATGGTTATTGGGCAGAATATTGCAGGTTGAATGTAGAAACTACAAAAACGACTCAGGCTGGTGGTGGTGGTGTAATGGTGTGGGGGAGATTTTCTTTGGGTCCATTAGTACCAATTGAGCATCAACGCCACAGCCTACCTGAGTATTGCTGCTGACCATGTCCATCCCTTTATGAGCACAGTGTCTCCATCTTCTGATGGCTACTTCCAGCAGGATAACGCAGCATGTCATAAAGCTCAATCATCTCAGACTGCTGAACATGACGATGAGTTCACTGTACTCAAATGGCCTCCACAGTCACCAGAGCTCAATCCAATAGAGCAGCTTTGGGATGTGGTGAGATCATGCATGTGCAGTTGACAAATCTGCAGCAACTGTGTGATGCTATCATGACAATATGGAGCAAAATCTCTGTGGAATATTTCCAGTAGCTTGTTGAATCTCTGCCACCGAGGATTAAAGCAGTTCTGAAAGCAAAACAGGGTCCAATCCGGTACTAGTAAGGTGTACCTAATAAAGTGGCCGATGAGTGTATATTATAGTATAAAACTATTTAAAGGAGTAACTTTTAAAGTGTGATATGGTATTTTAGATTATTTTGAGAACAACAAATGCCCCAGAAGTAAAACCTGGGGTACCTCACCACTTTTAAAGTACACTACAGTATTTACTACGTTTAGCTTATCAACTCACTATAGTTAATATTACAGAATGCTGCAGTAAGATATTACACATACTGTAATATACTATAGTATACTACAATTTACAGTAAGAAATGTTAAAGTCTACTATGGTATTTTAGATTATTCTGAGAACAGCAAAGGCCCCAGAACTGAACCCTGGGGTACCTCGCCACTTATTATTTAGTAGTTTGTCAGTTCACAATAGTTAAAACTACAGTATGCTCCAGTAAGATGTAATACAAACTGTAACATAGAGTAATTTATTATAGTAAATCCTAAAGTGTATATTTATACTGTTTTGCATGTGTGTTTTACTGTTTTTTAGCAGTCACGCTCTTTCTCTTCTCAGATAAGTTTCACGAAGCAACATTGACATGTCTAGGCATTCCCATTCTACAGTGGAGTTTTCAATCAGCTGGATGGATATTCCTCTAACATGCACCAAAATTAAGTGTGACATCGCAGAGCAATGCAAAGACATCTTTCTACCCTAAACAAATTGTTAGATTACACAGTAACGTGATTACAACGTGTGCAGAAGGAAAACACTTTTCACAGTCAGAGACAAGCTGATTACAACCAGTGGAAGTGAGCAGATCTCATGCTTATTGTTTCATTAATGCATTCATAACAGTAAAAAAAGTATCAGAACCATTAAACTCCGCATTTACAGGGTACAATATGCCGAAACGATATGTTCCTCCATTGGAGCTCTTCTTGGTGTCCAGCACATTACAGCAAATGAAGGAAATCCTGCTATAAGGTAACAGATCACGATGATATGGATGGCTCCGCTTGACCTGTTTGAAGCTCGGCTGTGTGTCATTGACTTTCCCCGCCAGAGCTAAAGGTCGAGGGATATGGAGATAGATCTGATCATTAGCGGGGCGCACACATGAACACCAGCTGGACCACACAACTGAAGCCCCATCTGCACGGAGGAACGTTTAGATGTACACGTAGTAATAATGGTGTGGGGTTTCAGCAGAGATGTGCAGCTTTGGATTAAATGTAATCTAGTCTGCAGAAAAACTCACTAGTGCCCACTAGTGTCCATCGCTCTCTTATTAGCATATTGCATTATATTGAGAGCACAATCTCATTTAGATTTAAAATGACGGTCACAAAAACTCACCGGCCACTTTATTAGGTACACCTGTCTGACTGCTTGTTAATGCAAGTTTCTAATCAGCCAATCACATGGCAGCAGCTCACTGCATTTAGGCATGTAGACATGGTCAAGACGATCTGCTGCAGTTCAGAGCGAGCATCAGAATGGGGAAGAAAGGGGATTTAAAGGACTTTGAACATGGCATGGTTGTTAGTGCCAGACGGGCTGCTCTGAGTATTTCAGAAACTGCTGATCTACTGGGATTTTCAGGCACAACCATCTCTAGGGTTTACAGAGAATGCTCCGACAAAGAGGAAATATCCAGTGACCGGCAGTTCTGTGGACGCAAATGCCTTGTTGATGGTCAGAGGAGAATGGCCAGACTGGTTCCAGCTGATAGAAAGGCAACAGTAACTCAAATAAGCACTCGTTACAACCGAGCTCTGCAGAAGAGCATCTCTGAACACACAACACGTCCAACCTTGAGGCGGATAGGCTACAGCAGCAGAAGAGCACACCGGGTGCCGCTCCTGTCAGCTAAGAACAGGAAACTGAGGCTACAATTCACACAGACTCACCAAAACTGGACAACAGAAGATTGGAGAAACGTTGCTGCTCTGATGAGTCTCCATTTCTGCTGACACATTCGGATGCTCGGCTCACAATTTGGCCTCAACAACATGAAAGCATGGATCATCCTGCCTTGTATCAGCGGTTCAGGCGTTCAAAATGGGTGCAATGTGATAATAGTAAGGTGTACCTAATAAAGTGGCCGGTGAGTGTGTAAACAGAATGATCCCATGCGACACATATTTCATGATCTCTGCAGTCTTACAAAGGTATCCGAGTAAAAAACAAGCTGAATCGCATGCATGATTTAATGAAAACCCTGACCTTGAGTGCCGGTCTTTTGTGCATTTTACAGCACGTTCATGAGAATCCATCAGCGCAGCAGTTCAGTCCGACTCACACACGCTTTCAGAAGCTGAGATTCATAGAAAGGCAACACAAAACGCAGTCCATGTACTTCTCCTCTGAGCGAAATGTAAATGTAAAGTCATCACATTCATCTGTCTTTCATTCTGTCATCAGACAACTGAAGTTCCCATCCTGAGAAACTCAATAACAGAAGTACACGCAGGAAACTTTTCAGTAAGGGAAGTTTTTCAAAAACTGAAAACTTTTTCATGCTTTGGCTATTATTATTTAATTTCTGAACTAACTCTTTAATTATTAGTGCTGTTAAAACAAAATAAGTGTCCAGTTTATTGCGCTAACACTGCAAGACGTTATGCACAGATCTGTTCCAGACATATCAGAGATGTTTCCTTCTATTGTGATCAAATTATCACAATTTCTAATGTAATGCTTTATTTTGGGTCAGTTGGTGTTTCTGTGTGGAGTTTGCATGTTCTCCCCGTGTTGGTTCCGGTTTTCCCCAAAGTCCAAACACATGTACTATAGGGGAACTGATCAACTAAATTGGCCGTAGTGTATGAGTGTGTATTGGTGTATGTCCCACATAGCAAACGGACTTTGCCCAAATGTGGCCCCAATATGGCACTGCTGGCATGTTGCCAACACTGGCATGCATAATGTCAGCTGAATGTGGGGCATGCATGCAGGGCCGAAGCAAGATGAACTGCCGCTCTAGGCATAGGACGGTCACTCCACCATCAACCCCGAAGAAAAAACAGCGGGGAGGGGTGAATACGAGGGAGCTGTAGCGTAAGCCGCCCTATCTATTCTGCCGTCCTAGACGCGGATATAACTGAGGGTGCGGGTGGTGAGGGTAGTGTCGGGGATGCCGCCCTCTCTATTCTGCCGCCCTAGACGCGGAAATAACTGAGAGTGCCGGTGGTGAGGGTAGTGTCGGGGATGCCGCCCTCTCTATTCTGCTGCCCTAGACGCGGATATAACTGAGGGCGTGAGAGGTGAGGGTAGTGTTGGGGACGCTGCCCTCTCTATTCTGCCGTCCTAGACGCGGATATAACTGAGGGTGAGGGTAGTGTCGGGGATGCCGCCCTCTCTATTCTGCCGTCCTAGACGCGGATATAACTGAGGGTGCGGGTGGTGAGGGTAGTGTTGGGGACGCCACCCTCTCTATTCTGCTGCCCTAGACGCGGATATAACTGAGGGTGCGGGTGGTGAGGGTAGTGTCCGGTAAGCCGCCCTCTCTATTCTGCCGTCCTAGACGCGGATATAACTGAGGGCGCGAGAGGTGAGGGTAGTGTTGGGGACGCCGCTCTCTGCATTCTGCCGTCCTAGACGCGGATAAAATTGAGGGTGCCGGTGGTGAGGGTAGTGTCGGGGACGCCGCCCTCTCTATTCTGCCGTCCTAGACGTGGATATAACTGAGGGTGCGGGTGGTGAGGGTAGTGTCGGAGATGCGCCCTCTCTATTCTGCCATCCTAGACGCGGATATAACTGAGGGTGCGGGTGGTGAGGGTAGTGTCGGGTAAGCCGCCCTCTCTATTCTGCCGTCCTAGACGCGGATATAACCAAGGCCGCGGGTGGTGAGGGTAGTGTCGGGTAAGCCGCCCTCTCTATTCTGCCATCCTAGACGCGGATATAACTGAGGGTGCCGGTGGTGAGGGTAGTGTCGGGGACGCCGCCCTCTCTATTCTGCCGTCCTAGACGCGGATATAACTGAGGGTGCGGGTGGTGAGGGTAGTGTCGGGTAAGCCGCCCTCTCTATTCTGCCGTCCTAGACGCGGATATAACCAAGGCCGCGGGTGGTGAGGGTAGTGTCGGGTAAGCCGCCCTCTCTATTCTGCCGTCCTAGACGCGGATATAACTGAGGGTGCGGGTGGTGAGGGTAGTGTTGGGGACGCCACCCTCTCTATTCTGCTGCCCTAGACGCGGATATAACTGAGGGTGCGGGTGGTGAGGGTAGTGTCCGGTAAGCCGCCCTCTCTATTCTGCCGTCCTAGACGTGGATATAACTGAGGGTGCGGGTGGTAAGGGTAGTGTCGGAGATGCGCCCTCTCTATTCTGCCATCCTAGACGCGGATATAACCAAGGCCGCGGGTGGTGAGGGTAGTGTCGGGTAAGCCGCCCTCTCTATTCTGCCGTCCTAGACGCGGATATAACTGAGGGTGCGGGTGGTGAGGGTAGTGTTGGGGACGCCACCCTCTCTATTCTGCTGCCCTAGACACGGATATAACTGAGGGTGCGGGTGGTGAGGGTAGTGTCCGGTAAGCCGCCCTCTCTATTCTGCCGTCCTAGACGCGGATATAACCAAGGCCGCGGGTGGTGAGGGTAGTGTTGGGGACGCCGCTCTCTCCATTCTGCCGTCCTAGACGCGGATAAAATTGAGGGTGCCGGTGGTGAGGGTAGTGTCGGGGACGCCGTCCTATCTATTCTGCCATCCTAGACGCGGATATAACCAAGGCCGCGGGTGGTGAGGGTAGTGTCGCGGATGCCGCCCTCTCTATTCTGCCGTCCTAGACGCGGATATGACTGAGGGCGCGAGAGGTGAGGGTAGTGTCGGGGGCGCTGCCCTCTCTATTCTGCCTCCCTAGGCAGCCGCCTAGGTCGCCTCTATGGACGCGCCAGCCCTGATGGCACTGCATGCATGATGGCAAACTACATTTGGGGCAGTTGTGGATGAGGTGTGTGGCCCAGATCAGTGTAGCGATTGTTCACATTGTTTAGGTAACATCAGGCTGAGTTATGGCTGAGTGTTTGGTGTTTCTGGTTGAAGTATAAACTCATAGCTATGAACTGATACCAATAATAAACCTGTTTTGGCCCAGTTCAGCGCCAGTTAAGGGTGATACATTGGCTGAGATTAACCCATGTGTGGCCCTTGTCTTTAATCCGTCATTTGCAGTAATTGGGCCGAGGAAAAAGTTATTGTGTGGCCCAGAGCTGGGCAAGAAAACACTTGCTTTGTGGGAAGGTAAACATATCAACACCACCCTTTACCCAGAAACCCCAAACACTCAGCCATAACTCAACCTAATGTTACCTAATGTGACCAATCGCTACACTGATCTGGGCCACACACCTCCCATCCACAACTGCCCCAAACGTAGTTTGCCGTCATGCATGCAGTGCCATCATTGCCCTGCATGGCCCACATTCGGCTGACATTATGCATGCCAGTGCTGGCAACACGCTAGCAGTGCCATAATGAGGCCACATTTGGGCCAAGTCCATTTGTTATGTGGGTTATAGCTGAGAATTGGTACCATAATAAACCTGTTTTGGGCCAGTTCAGGGCCAGGTAATAAATTGGCTGAGATTCAGGCAGGCTATGGCTTATGTGTGGCCCTTGTCTTTAATCCAGTTATGGGCCACTTCAGGACCGTCATTCTTTGCAGTACTTGGGCAACGCAATAGTTATTGTGTGGGCCAGAAAACATTTGCTATGTGGGGTCCTGGTCTTCCACGTTGGGGGTTGAGCATTGGGCTAATGACCCACAGCTTAAATTTGATGTTACAAAACAAATGCCCCCAAACACACACACACACACACACACACACACACACACACACACACACACACACACACACACACACACACACACACACACACACACACACACACAATGCCAGAATGAAATATGAAGAGTCATTTCTATATGTTGCATTAAATAAAGCTGCTCTGTAATGGTCTGTCGATTCCTACTCAAGTGTCCTACAGTGTGCATCATGCTTAGGGAGCATTTTAAGGCCACTTCATCAGACTTGTTTGTGTAAACTGACATACAGAGGGTTTTTTCACAGCATGGCAGACGAGCGCTAAATCCATTAGTGGCCATTAGTGGCGAGCGCAAGAATCCTGGTTTGTGTTTGCCGATGATAAGACCTGCACCGCTCTAGACAGCAGAAGCTCCCTAATGAGTGGATACCGCAGGTGTTTATTTAGAGACGCCCCGGTTGAACTCTACACAGCACAAAACAGCTCACCTTTATCACTGTGAGCCAACAGGTGTCAGCACTGAGCATCAGTCAGGGCCAGATGTGTTGGTGTAGAGAGGAAACGCCACTGGTGTTTAAATGAGTCTGATTCTGCTTTATACACCAGAGTTTGGATAGTTTAACAGTGATGTAAACTCAGAAACTGTTGTTCTGTTTAACCAACGACATTTAAACAATGTCAGTGAGAAATGTTGTGAAGCGATGGGATGTTGTGTTTATAATTTGAACACTTTTTTCATGCCATATACACTGTAAGCCCACGCCACCAGGGCTACCAAGATTATCAAGTGTTGACCGGTCCACGGTGATAAGGTTTGGTCCACTGGTTTAGAGGTTTTGTTCAGGTCATGTTCTGCTAATGCTAATAGTAAATAGAAATAAAGTTGTTCAGGTTAACTCGCGGTGAATTAATAATGTTTACAAGCATAATATTTCAATAATGCATTAGTAAATGTTGAACTACGCTTAATAAATTCTGTACAGCTATTATTCATTGTTGGTTAATGTTCACTAATCACTAATGAAACCCTAATATGTAGCATATATAGTGGTCTCCAAATTGCACAGTGCACACTGTAGGAGTGTTCAGAGATGCATATATCTACCGTTTACACAAAACATGTCTGATTAAGTGCTCTGGAAATGCTCTCTCGCTATGATGCACACTGTAAGACACTCGAGAAGGAACGTCAAAGACCTTCGCAAGACCATTAGACCAGGGTGCTTTTATTTACACAATTTCAATGCAAACCCATTTTGAAGCCACACAATAGTCTGGTGTCGTGCATTTGCAGATGCTTTGACAGCCAGCACTTTCTCTAGCGATGCAAACAGAATTAAACCAACTTTAAGTGTTGCGTTCGGGAAGAATATCTGGTAACAAGCATGCATTTTGTTTTTAATAATGCAGTATTAAATGTTAAAATATAATTAATAAATACTGTAAAGCTATTGTCATTATTAATTCATGTTAGTACAGTAAATAAAAAAAGCATGACTCTTATCATATATAGTGGTCTCCAAATTGCACGATGCACACTGTAGGAATGTTCAGAGATGCATCTCTCTACCGTTTACACAAAACAGGTCTGATAAAGTGCTCTGGAAATGATCCTCGACCATGATGCACACTGTAGGACTCTCGAGAAAGACCTTCGCAAGACCATTACAGTGCAGGGTGCCTTTATTTACAGCACGATTTCCCATTATGAAGCCACACAATAGTCTGGTGTCGTGCATTTGCAGATGCTTTGACAGCCAGCACATACTCTAGCGATGCAAACAGAATTAAATCAACTTTAAGTGTTGCGTTCGGGAAGAATATCTGTTGACAAGCATGCATTTTGGTTTTAATAATGCAGTATTAAACTTTGAAGCATAATTAATACATGCTTGTTCATTATTGGTTCATGTTAGTACAGTAAATATGTTAACTAATAAAACCTTATTGTAAAGCATGAGCCAAATCGTATAAAGTGATCTCCAAATTGCATGATGCATATTATAGGATGAAGATCAGAGATGCATATCTCTAGCATTTACACATAACACGTCTGATAAAGTGCTCTGGAAATGATCCTGGACCATGATGCACACTGTAGGACTCTCGAGAAAGACCTTCGCAAGACCATTACAGTGCAGGGTGCCTTTATTTAAAGCACGATTTCCCATTATGAAGCCACACAATAGTCTTGTGTCGTGTATTTGCAGATGCTTTGACAGCCAGCACTTTCTCTAGCGATGCAAACAGAATTAAATCAACTTTAAGTGTTGCGTTCGGGAAGAATATCTGTTGACAAGCATGCATTTTGGTTTTAATAATGCAGTATTAAATGTTGAAGCATAACTAATACATGCTTGTTCATTATTGGGTCATGTTAGTACAGTAAATACTTTAACTAATAAAACCTTATTGTAAAGCATGAGCCAAATCGTATAAAGTGATCTCTAAATTGCACGATGCACACTGTAGGACACTCAAGAAAGAACGTCAAAGACCTTCGCAACACCATTACAGTGCAGGGTGCCTTTATTTACAGCACCATTTCCCATTACGAAACTACACAAAAGTCCTGTGTCATGCATTTGCGACAGCCAGCACTTTCTCAAGCGTTGCAAACAGAATTAAATCAAGGTTAAATGTTGCATTTGGGAAGAATATCTGCTGTGGACTGTTTAAACACAAATGCATGCTAACAATAATGCAATATTAATTGTTGAACTATACTTAATTCTCTACAACTCTTGTTCGTTGTTGGTTGATGCTCACTAATCACTAATGAAACCTAACTTTAAAGCATGACCCAAATCATATATAGTGGTCTCTAAATTGCACGATGCACACTGTAGGAGTGTTCAGAGATGAATATCTCTACTGTTTACACAAAACACGTCTGATTAAGTGCTCTGGAAATGATCCCTCGCTATGATGCACACTGTAAGACACTTGAGAGGGAACGTCAAAGACCTTTGCAAGACCATTAGAGCGCAGGGTGCCTTTATTTACAGCACGATTTCCCATTATGAAGCCACACAAAAGTCTCGTGCAGATGCTTTGACAGCCAGCACTTTCTCTAGCGATGCAAACAGAATTAAATCAACTTTAAGTGTTGCGTTCGGGAAGAATATCTGTTGACAAGCATGCATTTTGGTTTTAATAATGCAGTATTAAATGTTGTAGCATAACTAATACATGCTTGTTCATTATTGGTTCATGTTAGTACAGTAAATACTTAAACTAATAAAACCTTATTATAAAGCATGAGCCAAATCGTATAAAGGGGTCTCTAAATTGCACGATGCACACTGTAGGACACTCAAGAAAGAACGTCAAAGACCTTCGCAACACCATTACAGTGCAGGGTGCCTTTATTTACAGCACCATTTCCCATTATGAAACTACACAAAAGTCCTGTGTCATGCATTTGCGACAGCCAGCACTTTCTCAAGCCATGCAAACAGAATTAAATCAAGGTTAAATGTTGCATTTGGGAAGAATATGTGCTGTGGACTGTTTAAACACAAATGCATGCTAACAATAATGCAATATTAATTGTTGAACTATACTTAATTCTCTACAACTCTTGTTCGTTGTTGGTTGATGCTCACTAATCACTAATGAAACCTAACTTTAAAGCATGACCCAAATCATATATAGTGGTCTCTAAATTGCACGATGCACACTGTAGGAGTGTTCAGAGATGAATATCTCTACTGTTTACACAAAACACGTCTGATTAAGTGCTCTGGAAATGATCCCTCGCTATGATGCACACTGTAAGACACTTGAGAGGGAACGTCAAAGACCTTTGCAAGACCATTAGAGCGCAGGGTGCCTTTATTTACAGCACGATTTCCCATTATGAAGCCACACAAAAGTCTCGTGCAGATGCTTTGACAGCCAGCACTTTCTCTAGCGATGCAAACAGAATTAAATCCACTTTAAGTGTTGCGTTCGGGAAGAATATCTGTTGACTAACATGCATTTTGGTTTTAATAATGCAGTATTAAATGTTGAAGCATAATTAATACATGCTTGTTCATTATTGGGTCATGTTAGTACAGTAAATATGTTAACTAATAAACCCTTATTGTAAAGCATGAGCCAAATCGTATAAAGTGATCTCTAAATTGCACGATACACACTGTAGGACACTCAAGAAAGAACGTCAAAGACCTTCGCAACACCATTACAGTGCAGGGTGCCTTTATTTACAGCACCATTTCCTTTTACGAAGCCACACAAAAGTCTCGTGTCGTGCATTTGCAGATGCTTTGACAGCCAGCACTTTCTCAAGCCATGCAAACAGAATTAAATCAACCTTAAGTGTTGCGTTCGAGAAGAATATCTGCCATTTAGACAACAAATGCGGCGGCAGGTCTGCGGATGCACTCGCCATTGATTGCGTGGATGACTTTTAGCATGTGAAAAGCTTCCTTCGTGCCTTGCCCGAGTTAATGCATCCATCTGTCTGCGTTGCACCTTCGGGCCGAGGGTTGGGAATTGGGCTCCCTCTTGAGCGTGTCAGGCCTAATCGAGAAATTGTAATGGAAAAGCTATTCTTTCTCAAGTGCGGCACTGTCAGGGAGATCAGAACAACAGCGGATGATGGAGGGCCATAGAGCGGAGAAACATCTGATTAGCAGTATGGAGATGCATGACTTATGAGGGGAGACTGCACCCCAAACACTGCAAACAAGACGGGCACTTTCTGCTGAAAGCCATTCCTCAGCGTTATTGATTAATTCCTTGTGAGAACTGAATTAGATTCGATCCAATTTGCTTCACCACACACTCCGCACGCCTGCAGGAGAACACGCTTTTATTTGCATGAGGGGCTTCGGCTGGAGAGAGATATATAAGTGTTGCTAACACGTAGCCTGCTAATGAATGTATTTCTGTGCTTTGAGGTAATGACGACCCCGAGGACACTCATGCACCGCTGGGGTCTTGCAGACTACGCTGTTTTCTCCAGCGCTGTGCTGTATTTATGCACCGTGGATTATTCTTCACAAACAGATTTCGCACCCCTGAAGGTTAATTGTTGTGCGTGATAGTTAGACATTAACGAACTGCAATGCCAAGTGCAGTAGGCTGCCAGATTTAACCTGCTTATTTGATTTGGATTGTAGTGTAATAGGCTAAAGAGGAGCTGGATACAGACTGAAGTAGCACTGTTTTCGCACTATATATATATATATATATATATATATATATATATATATATATATATATATATATATATATATATAGGAATGCATACATTTAATGCTAGGTAAATTAATATTTCTGACATCATGTCAAT
Source organism: Danio rerio (assembly GCF_052040795.2). NCBI lineage: Eukaryota > Metazoa > Chordata > Actinopteri > Cypriniformes > Danionidae > Danio > Danio rerio. The sequence goes on from NC_141025.1 coordinate 79,306,586, forward strand.
GCATTTAATAAATGCCTGATTGTAGTGTATTGATGCAGTTGACTGAAAACAAAAACCAATGAAAACGAAAAATCTTCGTTTTCAGATTTTTTTTTGGCTGATGCTGATATTAGTAAATCAATCTGGCCATCAACATGCACAATAAATTGTGCATACTCACTGGCCACTTTATTAGGTACACCTTACAACCTCGGTTGTAACGAGTGCTTATTTGAGTTACTGTCACCTGGAACCAGTCTGGCCATTCTCCTCCGACCATCAACAAGGCATTTGCGCCCACAGAACTGGCGCTCACTGGATATTCCCTCTTTGTCGGAGCATTCTCTGTAAACCCTAGAGATGGTTGTGCGTGAAAATCCCAGTAGATCAGCAGTTTCTGAAATACTCAGAGCAGCCCGTCTGGCACTAACAACCATGACATGTTCAAAGTCTCTTAAATCCCCTTTCTTCCCCATTCTGATGCTCACTTTGAACTGCAGCAGATCCTCTTGGCCATGTCTGCATGCCTAAATGCAGTGAGCTGCTGCCATGCGATTGGCTGATTAGAAACTTGCATTAACAAGCAGTCGGACAGGTGTACCTAATAAAGTGGCCGGTACATCATCTTATTATTTTATTATCAAACTGTATTTATTTATATGTATTTAATTTTGAGGAGAAACTCAATTTTGATCATGCATATGCAAATGAGCTGTATTATCTCCATCTCTCTTCAGTCTGAAGATCAGCTCTGTTGTGTTGATGGTGTGAGAGTTATATGGCTCAGCATCAGTTTACACTCGCTCAGTTTCCTCCCTCAGGATCGCCATCGCCGGTCCATTAAGTGTGAAGCGGGATCAGGTTTTGGGCTCAAAACATCCATCTTGTCACACTTTAACAATGCACTTTACCAACATACCCAGCGCTTCAGGACGTCCGCTGCTTCCCCAGAGATGGGAAACCATCAGAAAAGTGTCAGAACGGTGTGGTCCGGCATCCATACAGCCCTGTTACCGAGTAAAGCGATGTGTGATTCCTGCGTCTGCAGTGTGAAACTTAATTTTTATCCCGTGCCTGACAGAGTGCATCTGTCTGAGCGGATGGCATCAACAAGAAAAGCCGTGCTTCAAAGATACAGCAGAGCGATAATTGCCACACTGCACTTATTTAGGCTGACTGAAAGCGTATTTTTAGACCTTCACACACTCGTACGCTATGAATGATGTGCTGGATTTACTTCAGGTATACATGCATTACTCTTTGCATCAGGTGAGTTACTCTTGAAGTTATTGTACGTCAGATTAAAATGGATATGAGCTGGAAATCCTCAGACTCCCCATGTTTGAAGGCTTGGTTGGATGAATTGTTTCACATCATGCAACTGGAGAGGACATGTTCCCTGGAGCCCAAATCTCATCTGCAATGTCATACTGCCTGGCAACCCTTTTTGGATTTCCTCAAAGCTGAATAGTGTCACAGTAATGACTGAATTCACTCTGTTGTTAATTCATGATCATGATGGTACATTATGTAAAACTGTTTAAAATAAAATATCAAAAAAGAAATTAATAAGGCCATTAATAAAAAAAAAACATGATGTACATTAATAGTTTATAAAACTCTTTGGCTTATTAAAGCCCAAGCTTTACCACAACAGTTTGCGTATTATAGTTGTTGTGTTACCGTAGCAACTGTAGAATCACTACAACAGTTTAATTATTATAGTTTTTGTGTTACTATAGTAACTGTAGAATCACCCCAACACATGCATTTTTGAAGCTGTTGTTACCATAGCAACCGTACAATCACTACAACAGATTGAGTATTATAGTTGTTGTGTTACCATAGCAACCGTAGAATCACCATAACAGATCAATTACTATAGTTGTTGTGTTACCATAGCAACTGTAGAATCACCACAACAGATTATTTACTATAGTTGTTGTGTTACTATAGCAACTGTAGGATTTCCTCAACAGATCAATCACTATAGTTGTCACTGTGTTACCATAGCAATTAATATTATATGTTACTTAATTGTGAATAGGGTTGCGGCTGGAAGGCCATTAGCTGCAAAGAACATATGCTGAATAAGTTGGCGATTTATTCTGCGGTGGTGACCCCTGATTAATAAAGGAACTAAGCTGACGGAAAATTAATGAATTAACATTGCATGCCAATTCTTATTTTACTTAGTAAAGTAAAATAAGATGATATTAGCAATGGGTAAAATAAATAAATAAATAAATAAATAAATAAATAAATAAATAAATAAATAAAAATAAATAAATAAATGAAAAATAAATTTTTTTATAAAAAAATTAAAATAAAGATAAAAAATGAATGAATGAATGAACAAATGAGTGAATGAATGAATGAATAATAAAATGAATAAATAAATAAATCATAAATAAAAAAATTTAAATAAAGATTAAAAATAAATAAATGAATGAATGAATGAATAATTGAATGAATAATTGAATGAATAAAATTAGATGATATTAGCAATGGGAAAAATAAATAAATAAATAAAGATAAATCATAAATAAAAAATTTAATAAAAAATTTAAATAAAGATAAAAAATAAATGAATGAACAAATGAGTGAATTAATGAATGAATAATAAAATGAATAAATAAATAAATAAATAAATAAATAAATCATAAATAAAAAAATTTAAATAAAGATTAAAAATAAATAAATGAATGAATGAATGATTAATTGAATGAATGAATAATTGAATGAATAAATAAATAAATAGATAGATAGATAAAAATAAATGAATAAATAATAAAAAATAAATAAAGATAAAAATAAATAAATAAATAAATAATTTATTTAATTATTGTTTGGACTGTGAGGGTAATTAATCAATTGATTAATTGATCAATTGTTCAATTAAACAATTAATTAATTAATGATTTAATTAATTAATTGAATAATTAACTCCCCCCACAGTCCAAACACATGCGCAACTGGGCAATTAATTAACTAAATTGACCGTAGTGTATGTGTGTATGTCCTGGTCCTTGAGCATTGGGTTAATGACCCACCTTGTAAAAAAAAATTGATATTACGAAACACCAACATGGTTCGGCTAAATATTAGCTTAGATATAAAGGCCCTGGGAGTAAGTAAGTAAGTAATATTAATAATATTAGACAGTCCTAGTTATTTTATTGGATACTAGTGTTCAGCTTAAAGTGACAATTAACGGCTTAACTAATTAGGTTAACTAGACAAGTCTCTGTATAACAGTGGTTTATTCTGTAGACAATCGGGACAAAAAAAAAACTTAAGGGGGATAATAATAATGACCTGATGCACACTGCAGATCCTCCCTAACACACGGAGCCCTTAACTACTTAACCAGTCATTCATCAGAGAATGGGCTGTAATGTGTGTGAGCGCCGCTGGCCGAGGGGACGCTTCTGGCCTTCATTCAGAGGGAATTGCAGACACTCATTAAACTGGAGGCTGTTGTTGTGGGACAGCAGGAGAGGAGGAGCATGTGTGTGTGTTTGTGTGCGTGTGCACGTCATCTGCACAGAGGTTTGACGCACTCACACAAAGATGGAAAGTGGAGCTTTTGAAGAAGCTGTTGGTTGTTTGTTAGTCACCAATTCTCCTCTGCAGGACGTCCAAAGCAGACTATCTGTTCTGAATGTTTCCTGTTCATCTGAATAGCGCGCACCGCTCTCTGGCTCAGTGGTTAGCACTGTCACCTCACAGTAAGAAGGTCGCTGGTTCGAGTCCTGGCTGGGTCAGTTGGTGTTTTTGTGTGGAGTTTGCATGTTCTCCCCGTGTTGGTGTGGGTTTCCTGTGGGTGGTTGCAGTCAAAACACTTGCGCTATAGGGGAATTGATGAACTTAATTGGCTGTAGTGTATGAGTGTGTGTGTGAATGAGTGTGTATGGGTGTTTCTTAGAACTGGGGTGCTGCCAGAAGGGCATCTGCTGTGTAAAACATAAGCTGGAATAGTTGTCAGTTCATTCTACTGTGGCGATCTCTGATGAACAAAGGGACTAAGCTGGGACCAGGCTGGGAGCCCAGAGAAAAACCACCTATGTCCAGCTTAAATCAGGATGTTCAAGTTGGTTTTAGATGGTTTTAGCTGGTCACTTTCCAGTCTGACCAGCTAAGACCAGGCTGTAAATGGCTGGAAACCCCTCTAAAACCAGGCTGGTCGACCAGCTAAAACCAGCCAACCATCCTAGGCTGGTTTAAGCTGGATTTTACAGCAGGGTATGGGGGTGTGCGAGAGATCTGCAACATCAACAGCCTGAGGTATCAAGACATCTGTGCTGCCCATTACATTACAAACCACAGGAGAGGGACAATTCTCCAGCAGGATAGCGCTCCTGCTCATACTTCAGCCTCCACATCAAAGCTCTTGAAGGTCAAGCTGCTCCAGGATTGGCCAGCCCAGTCCCCAGACATCAACATTATTGAGCTGATGAAGGAGGAGGTGTTGAAGATGAACACAAAGACTCTTGATGAACTCTGGGATCCTGCTGAAGCTTTCTTCTTCATTCCAGATGACTTTATTAATCAGTGATGTGAGTCATGTCAGAGATGTATGGATGCAGTCCTCCAAGCTCATGATGGAGTCAGACACAATCTTCATTCTGTCTCCACTGCAGCAGGACTTTATATTCTATACTGGACATTATTTCTGTTCAGTGATGACACTTTAGTCTGAGCAGAGTCAGAGCGCACTGTCCTCATCAAATCAGTCAACATCAACACATGATCAGATTTATTGAGCTCATCTAGAGGCCTTCACCTTTCATAGAGACACTTCTGACACCAAATCAGCAACTAGAAGACCAGATATTATTTGTGTTCCTAAAACTTAGTAGCGTACTGTAACTCTGGATTCAATTGAACCAAATAAATACCATAATATCTCCTAACTGCATATTGCATTGGAGCATCTCCAATATCAAAGCAGTGCAGAACTGCTGTTACTGCGTGCACACCTAAAGCATTGATACTGTTTGCCAACTATTATCTTTCAGCTATAAAAGCGTCTCTCTGTCAGACAAAATAAGTCGAATTTGCTGACATGATGATGATTGCTGACAATAATAATAGATCATATGTCAGTGTTGTGATGCACATTACAAAGTCTGATGCCTTTTTCTTTCCAATATAACGAGTAAGGCTGTATTTTTAGATTTAAAACACATCATAACAACCCCTATTTCAAACTTCTGCAAGTTTCACAGCGCTCTTTCTCACACTTTATTCCAGATAATAGACAAATCGCTCTTAACTGCAGATTGCAATGGTGCAATTACAATAATAGAAAGTATTTATGCTGCCTGGTGGGCAGAGCTGGTGTCATCAGGGGTCTCTATTGTACATCGAGTGTTTTGCTAGTTATTTTTTTCTTCGACAGTATGTGAGCTGCAGAGGTCTCAGTCTTGATGGCGGCGTGGTGAGAGATGCTCTGCAATCAGCCTCTACTGTATGTGGGATTTTGGTTGATTATTGACATTTGGGCATTTTTAATTTTCTGCTGCAGTGTTTGTTTGGTTCAGGTGAATGCGGCAGCTCCAGATCCTCCTGAAGTGCTCTTATTATTGTGCTAAAGGTGAGCTGAATCAGTGCCTTCTCAATCCATTTGCAGCAGTTATTAAAGAGACTTGAGAAGACACTGTGTGTGAATGTAGACGCTGGGACAGACAGAACAGTCTGCATGTGTGACGACTGTGCTGTTTTAAAGAGTAATAATTGCCTTTTCAAGTTTCCTACAATGAGTTTACATGCGTTTAGTGTCAAAAACATGACATTTAATTCTCTTATTACAATCTTTACAAATCAACTAAGAATTTTTAAAGAGTCTGCAGCTCATTTTTCAACAATCCGTTCCTAGAGCATAATCTGCCCTGATTGGTTGGATTAACATACTCTACTCTGATTGGTCAGACGATCATATTCTGTAATAATTGGTCAGACAATCATAATCTGCTCTGATTGGTCAGATTACCACAATCTTCTCTGATTAACCAGACAATCATTCTCTGCTCTGATTGGTCAGATGATCATACACTGCCCTGATTGTTCTGATTATCAAAACTGCTCTGATTGGTCAGACTATCACACTCTTCTCTGATTGGTCAGACAATCACTGCACTCTGATTAGCCAGATGATCATTCTCTGCTCTGATTGGTCAGATAATCAAAACTATTCTGACTGATCAGGTTATTACAATCTTCTCTGATTGGTCAGACGATCATACTCTGCTACATGGTCAAATAATCATAATCTGCTCTGATTGGTCAGATGATCAAAGTCTGCTCTGATTGGTCAGAAGATCATAATCGTCTGTGATTGGTCAGGAGATCATACTTTGCTCTGATTGGTCAGATAAACATACTCTGCTATGATTGATCAGATTGTCATACTCAGCTCTGATTGGTCAGAAAATCATACTCTCTTCGGATTGGTTAGAAAATCATATTGCTATGATTGATCGGAATGGTCATAACCTTCTCTGATTGGTCAGAAGATCATACTCTGTTCTGATTGCTCAGACAATCACAGTCTGCTCTGATTGGTCAGATGATCATAATCGTCTGTGATTGGTCAAAAGATCATATTTTGCTCTGATTGGTCAGATAAACATACTCTGCTATGATTGATCAGAAGATCATACTCTCCTCTGATTGTTTAGAAAATCATATTGCTCTGATTGGTCGGATGGTCAACCTTCTCTGATTGCTCAGACAATCATAATCTGCTCTGATTGGTCAAATGATCATACTCTGCTATGATTGGTCTGATGGTCATACTCTGCTCTGATTGGGCAGAAGATCATACTCTCCTCTGATTGGTTGGAAAATCACATTGTGTTCTGATTGGTCAGATGGTCATAACCTTCTTTGATTGGTCAGATGATCATACTCTCCTCTGATTGTGCAGACAGTCATAATCTGCTCTGATTGGTCAAATTATCACAATCTTCTCTGATTGGTCAAGAGATCATACTTTGCTCTGATTAGTTAGAAATTCATACTCTGCTCTGATTGGTCAGATGGTCATAATCTTCTCTGATTGGTCAGAGGATCATACGCTGCTCTAATTGGTCAGAAGATCACACTCTCCCCTGATTGGTTAGAAAACCATATTGTTCTTTGATTGGTCAGATGGTCATAATCTTCTCTGATTGGTCAGAGGATCATATGCTGCTCTAATTGGTCAGAAGATCACACTCTCCCCTGATTGGTTAGAAAACTATATTGTTCTTTGATTGGTCAGATGGTAATAATCTTTTCGGAATTGTCAGATGTTCATACTCTGCTCTGATTGGTCAGATTATCACAATCTTCTCTGATTGGTCAGAAGGTCATACTTGGCTCTGTTTGGTCCGACAATCATACTCTGCTCTGGTTGGTTAGAAAATAATAGTGTGCTCTGATTGGTCAGATGAAGGTAGATTATCACAATCTTCTTTTATTGGTCAGATAATCATACTCTGCTCTGATTGGTTAGGAAATAATAGTGTGCTCTGATTGGTCAAATGAAGGTAGATTATCACAATCTTCTTTTATTGGTCAAATTATCATACTCTGCTCTGATTGTTTTTTTATGTTCTTTGATTGGTCAGATAATCATACTCTGCTCTGATTGGTCAGACATTCATACTTTCCTCTGATTGGTTAAAAAAAAAATATTGTGCTCTGATTGGTCAGATGATCATACTCTGCTCTGTTTGGTCAGGTTATCAAAATTTTCACTTAATGGTCAGATGATCATACTCTGCTCTGATTGGTTAGAAAATCCTGTTGTCGTTTGTTATGATGATCCATTTTCCCACATTTGCAAAAACCTTTTGAAAATATACTCTTCATATGCAGCTCATCTTGGTGGAAGTGATTAGAGCAGTATTATGATTAGAGATTACAATATGACAACATTAATAACTTATTAATGATATAATATTAACTTATATTGACGGATTAGGGTAATATTAAGTCTGTTGTCTTCTTTGCAGTGGTTATATATATATGCAAGCAGTTTCATCAAACCTAAACACCGTCATTGGAGATTGTAGACTGTTGACTTTGTGCAATAAAAACCTAATATCTGGACATAATATCACATTTTCACATCATCATCCACACACTAGTGCTCACTTATATCCAAGCATTTATATATCCCAACACAACAGATGACTATAGATGCATCAATATCCATAAACACTGCTGCTAATGAACTCACTAAAAGCTCCTGAGATGCTTTTGTTGACAGAAAATTAACATTTAAAACTGAGTAAGAGACAGAACAAAGGCCTTTATGTGGAAGACTTTTGTCTAATACATAACTGCATTATTAAAGCAACAATTAAAACAGCACACATGGTGTTGTGCTATTCCTCGTTGGGATGTAGCTTTGAATAAAAGCATTGCATTGTTTTCTCTGAACGTGCTGCTCAGCTAAATGAAGACACGAGGATATGTAGTCTTGGGGGTAATCCATTACATGCAATGCAACTTATGAAAACTATTACTTTTTTCCTATTTTTTGGTACATTTTTCCATCTCACTTGTGCAAAATACAGATTCAGTGTCCCTGGAAATTAATAAAAACTGTAAAGTTCAGACTCTGAACATTCATTGGAGTGGTTTTCATCCTATTCTTCATTAATCCAGAAATGCAGAACTGAATTTCTTTCTATTAACCAGTTAAACTCTGCTGCTATTTTGGGATTTCCACCTGGATTTTGCCCACCCAGATTTAAAAGCTTCCCTAATCCACATGCAGAGGTGTAAATGCAAAAATTTGCCATCATTTTAAAGAAAACCCTTTGAATTTTCATAAAACACTACTGAAAGTGTTTAGAACAGGGGTGTCCAAACTACAGCCCACGGGCCATCTGCGGCCCGCAATCAGTTTTGTGGTGGCCCGCAAGGCTTTTTATAAATATTAATAGAATCTGGCCCGCTATACAAAAATGAACGTAATTCAATAAATAAACACCGGGTGTCGCTATGACATGCCTTCAATTAGGCAGCAGTTCCTGCCATGAAGTAAAACTAACCGACCAAACTGAAGGAAACATAATTGATAATCACATTTTGGCGAGTCATGGCGAACCAAGAAAAAGGAAAATCAACAGTCAGTGCAGGAAGTTTCAGTCACGTTGGGGCAAAGAATTTTTCTTCTCAGAGGTCAGTGGGAAATGTCTGTTTAATTTGCCAGAAATCAGTTGCAGTAATGAAGGAATATAATATTAAAATACATTATAAAACAAAGCATCAGGCCTTCAGCTCTTACACTGGTGCAGAACGAGATCAAAAAGTAAAACATTTAGCAGCTGCTCTATCAGCTCAACAACAGCAGTTTTTTGTGCTAATAAAGTGCAAGAAAATTCTACACTGCACTGCAAAAAAATATATATATTTAGATATTTTGTCTTGTTTCCAAAATAGTCCAAATATCTCAAAAAAAAATCTTAAATAAAGGAGAATTTTCTAACTTGCCAATTATTAATAAATAATATGCCAATATTAAGTGAGTTTTTCCGTAAAACAAGCAAAATAATCTGCCAATGAGGTCAGCAAAATAATCTTGTTTTTCCTTTTGACATAAGATTATTTTGCTTACCTCCATAATTTGCTTGTTTTAAGGAAAAACTCACTTAATATTAGCATTTTGTTCCTCAAAACAAGACAATATGTTTCGCTTGTCTAGAAAATTTTTCTTGATTTGAGAATTTTTTGATATTTGGACTCAAAACAAGACAAAAGAAATCTAAGTAAGAAAAGCTAGTTATGAGGTAGCTCAGCTAATGGCACAGCACAGGAAACCCTTCACTGAAGGAGAATTAATAAAGGATGAGTGTTGCAACTGTAATTTGCCCAGAGAAGAAGTCTTTCTACACTGAAAACCCTAATAAGTTGACTGAGCTAAATCAATCGAGTAAACTAGTTGCCTCAATTTAATTGAGTAATGTAGTCTCCCAAAACTTGCATGTATGAGTTTATTTAACTTGCCGGTTTTGTAGATTATACTTAAATTGTTCAGTTCACCAAACTTAGTACTTAAGTAGATTATACTTGAATTGTTCAGTTCACCAAACTTAGTGTTAAGTTTGGCAAACTGAATAAGATCTTAAAGGCAAGGTTTGCCAACTAGGACTTCACAATACAAACAGTTTGAAGTAGCTTAACAGTCAAGACTACATTTGTGAAAATGACCTATTTTTTCCAAAGGATTAATTATGATTTTGAGCTCACTACACTTGAAATCTTAAGTTTTTGCATTTTCATCGTACATAAGTTAAATTAACTCCTATTTTTAAGTGATACCACCAAAATGCAAAATTTTAAGTTATGTTCAGTCAACTTTACTTAATTGTTTAAGTAAAGACAACATTAGGGTTTTCAGTGTAGAAACACAGTTGATGACCGAAATAAAATAATTCCATACACACACACATCTATCCATCCATCCATCCATCCATCCATCCATATATATACAGTTGAAGTCAGAATTATTAGCCCCCTTTTGATTTTGATTTTCTTTTTTAATAATTTCCCAAATGATGTTTAACAGAGCAATGACATTTTTACAGTATGTCTGATAATATTTTTTATTCTGGAGAAAGTCTTATTTGTTTTATTTCGGCTAGAATAAAAGTAGTTATTAATTTTTTTTAAAACATTTTTGGGACAAAATTATTAGCCCCTTTAAGCTAATTCTTTTTTGGATAGTCTACAAAACAAACCATCATCATACAATAATTTGACTAATTACCTTAACCTGCCTAGTACACCTTATTACCCTAGTTGAGCCTTTAAATGTCACTTTAAGCTGTATAGAAGTGTCTTGAAAATTTTCAAGTAAAATATTATTTACTGTCATCATGACAAAGACAAAATAAATCTGTTATTAGAAATAAGTTTTAAAAACTATTATGCTTAGAAATGTGCTGAAACAATCTTCCCTCCATTAAACAGAAATTGGGGAAGAAAATAAACAGGGGCGCTAATAATACAGGGGGCTAATAATTCTGACTTCAACTGTATATATATATATATATATATATATATGCGTGTCTGTGTGATGTATGTAAAATTTGGCCTGGGACAAAATTTTATTTTTTTTTTGCATCTGGCCCTCTGCATAAAAAGTTTGGACACCCCTGGTTTAGAATATCTGTATCCGTTATTACACTCCCGTCTCCCGCCTCCAGAAGCCACCGCGTTCATTGCGTTTGGTCTTCTGAGGCGTGACTCATTTATTAGAGGAGAACAAACAGCGCAGTGGAGAATCCCAACAGTGCAGCAGACTCCACTTCTCTCAGCGATGTCTGTGCATGGTTAGCACGTGTTATGCTCTTTTGACTGGAAACGCTGCTTTATTCACTCATCTTTTATGAGATCTTACAGTTTCGGATGGAAACACAGCTGCTGTTGGCATCTATAGTAATATGATATAATTGCAGGATCATTTGAGCAGTAATCCTCTCTGTAAGTCTGAATTGAAGCACTTGTAGGAAAGCTGTCCAGCATTTGCAGCAGTAAGTGGGACTGACAGGCCTTACAGTGGCTCAACAGAGCAGCCGGACTCCGGAAGTCAAAACCACATTCATTTTCTTCACCGAGAAATTGATTTTGAGCAAAAACATATAAACCTTTCAGGACAGACCTGCTCGAGCGCTGAGGTTGTTAAGCCATGATGTATGGTTCTGCAGAAGCACGATTTCAGCATCAGTTTTGTTTTATTGTTATGTTTAATTTTACCCATAATTCTGAAGCGAATCTGCCAATCAAAGGAATCGATGTTACTATGGCAACTGCATCAAACGAGCTCATCATCTCATCGAGCGTCACAAATTATGCACTGAATTCAGTGTTTGTGCACTTTCAGACATCTTGTGTTTGACGAGTTTGACTATTCAGTAGATAATGTATGCATAAGATATAGTGTGTTATTGCTTTTAAGAACAGTTTAGTTTCTATTTTGGGTGTTGTATTTCAGAGCACTTAATTATTGACAATGGCCCATTAAATAATTTTTTTAATTTTAATAAAAATGCATATTTATTTATTTATTCATTCATTCATTCATTCATTCATTCATTCATTCATTCATTCATTTATTTATTTATTTATTTATATTTATTTATTTATTTATTTATTTTTATAGATTTATTTTTTTATTTTTTATTTATATTTATTTATTTAATTTTTATCTTTATATTTTTTACTTAATATTTATTTTTGATTTATTTATTTTTGATTTATTTATTTATGATTTATTTATTTATTATTTATTTTTTATTTATTTATTAAAATGTTTTTATTAATTATTCATTTTATTTATTTATTTATTTATTAATTATTTATTTATTTATTTGTATTATTTATTTATTTATTTTACCCACTGCTATTATCATCTTATTTTACTTTACTAAGTAAAATAAGAATTGGCATGCAATGTTAATTCATTCATTTTTCCTTCAGCTTAGTCCCTTTATTAATTAGGGGTCGCCACAGCAGAATGAACCGCCAACATATCCAGTTTCCCACAGCAGATGCCCTTCCAGCTGCAACTCAGCACTGGGAAACACCCACACACACTCACACACACACTCACACACACACACATACACACACACACACACACACTGGTCTGTGGGGGAAACCAAAGCACAGAACATGCAAACTCCACACAGAAACAGCAACTGGCCCAGTTGGGACTCGAACCAGCGACCTTCTTGCTTTGAGGCGACAGTGCTAAACACTCAGCCACTATGCCGCCTCTTTTAAGAATTGTATAGTTTCTAATTTGGGTATTGCTGTATTTCAGAAGGCACCGAATAATTGACCATTTAATTATTAATAAAATATATATTATAATAAATTCATATTTGCTATAATAAAGTTTTTTTAATGTTTGATTATTTTTACCATTGCTATTAAGGTCTTATTAATATCTACTGTTTACTTTGCTTATTAAAATAAGAACAGGCATGCAACGTTTAAATTAAATTACAATCTTAAGCAGACAATAAATAGACCTCTCTTCCAATATGCATATGGTCAGTGCAGAACATCGAGATCAGATTAATCATGTGTTCAGATTTGTTTCTCTAATCTTAGTCTTCAATCTGCATGCAAGTAATGTAGCGTAATTGAACTAATCAGTGTATACATTAAATATGAATGAATTGTCTTTCATTCCAGCAATTAACCAAGACATTACACCAAAATAGGCCATTAAAAGCCTCTCTAACACAACTGAAGCGCCGCTAATGATGTGTCCAGATCCGTGGCCTGAAGGACTGAAGATCTGCTGTTTGTTCAATGGCCAACAGAAGCTGTGTTGCTTCATTTAACAATCACTTAGATCAACGTAAACAATCAACTTTAATAAATTACTATTTATCTTTAAGGTACTCTTATGTACTTTAAATTTACTGTGAATTACACATTTGCACTTTTTATGTATTGATATGCACCTTTAAGGACCTGCTAGAAATGCCAGAGTGAGAGGTTTTGTTCATTTATTATTTCTGAGATACACTAATATGCATTATATGTAAATGTACACGTAAAAGGTTCATGAAAACATTGTGTTTGAGTCAATCTGCTTCACTTTGACCTTTGCTGGATTCTCTGGCGTCTCTCAGAATCTCCTCTGGAAGTAAAGGCGTCCTGACACAAAGTCAATAGTGAAGCGTTCGTCAGACGCCTCTCTGTTTACCGTCCGCAAGAGTGTGTGTCACGAGGGGTTTATTGCGGGGTCTGTGTGTGCTGGAAAACACCAGTAAACACACATGATGCGTGGCAGAGACACCACACACCAATTAAAACTTCTGCGTCCAAATATTGTCTGACAGTCAAATTTTAAATGCAACTTGAGTGAAATCTTCTCTGCCCAAAGCTGCATGGAGAACACTGCAAAAACGAGCAATATTTTACAATATTCCTGCCAATTTCAAATGAGCAAAATAGAAAAAAGCATTAAATAACAAGTTGAATTGTCAGTATTGCCTCAGTGTCATTCACTGATTACATTTGAATGCTTTGAATCCACATTATACATAATATCTTCAGAGTATGCGGTTTTATTATTGCTGAGAATTATTCAGACATAATTAAGAAGAGTTAATATGGCTCAAATTATGATTTATTGATGTGGTGCATTACACACTTTTAGTAATAGGAATTGCAATATTGAATATATATATATATATATAAATAAATAAATAAATAAATAAATAATATATATAAATATATATAAATAAATAAATATTTATATATATTTATATATATATATATATTATTTATATATATATATATTTATATATATATATAAATATATATATATATATATATATATATATATATATATAAATATATATATATATATTTATATATATTTATATATATATATATATATAAATAAATAAATAAATAAATATATATATTTATCTACCCGAGCTCAAACTCCCCTCTCGCCCTGCAACGGGAGGGAGCCCCGGGCTCGAGGCTCTCATGAGCTCGTGGCTCTCTCCCGGGACAGCATGCCAAACTAGCTTATTACCAGCTAAGTGTGAACTCATGAACTGTCAGCTTATGATTTGAATCCAACACGGAAGAAAGTAGTTCCTCATACAAAAGGGTTTTTAAAACTCTCCATGTTTGACTTTGTTTTTATATACACAATTATGCCGTCAAACTGTTGTATAAATGCAATATCACACTCGTAGCAGTGCAATATGGCTGTATATCGGCACTGGTGGAGGCACAACGCACGCAAATCCCAATGCTACTCATGTGATATTGCTCGTATATATATATATATATATATATATATATATATATATATATATATATATATATATATATATATATATATATATATATATTTATATATATATATATATATATATATATATATATATATATATATATATTAGTGCTGTCAAAATTAGTCGTTAACGCATGTAATAAATTCGAAATATTTAACGCTTAAAAAATGAACGCAATTAACGCAGTTGCTTTTTTTTTCCTGTTGTGTCTGACGTGTGTTTAACATGCAAAGGAATAAGGATAAGACCAAGGAAGTGCTTTTAGAAGGAAAGTTTCAGTATAAAACGATTAATGAGGCAATTTCGGGTCATTTTTAATCTTTAGACTTTAGAGGGTCATGACAACTAAATCGACTTTATTGACAATTAAGAACTGCTTTTATTCATTCATTCATTTTCTTGTCGGCTTAGTCCCTTTATTAATCCGGGGTCGCCACCGCGGAATGAACCGCCAACTTATCCAGCAAGTTTTTACGCAGCGGATGCCTTTTGAGCTGCAACCCATCTCTGGGAAACATCCACACACACACACATTTATACACTACGGACAATTTAGCCTACCCAATTCACCTGTACCACATGTGTTTGGACTTTGGGGGAAACCGGAGCACCCGGAGGAATCCCACGCAAAGGCAGGGAGAACATGCAAACTCCACACAGAAACGCCAACTGAGCCGAGGTTTGAACCAGCGACCTTCTTGCTGTGAGGCGACAGCACTACCTGCTGCGCCACTGCCTCGCCTGCTTTTATTCTAGCCGAAATAAAACAAATAAGACTTTCTCCAGAAGAACAAAAATTAGAGATAAACATCAACATCCCATAATGCAATTCTCCACCAGAAGCAAACCAAGAACACACAAAATGTAGAAACTGTTCATTAGCAGATGTTATTAGTCGTATATATTTCTCTTGCACAGACACCCAGTCTTAAATAAATACAATTTAAAACAACCCAGCCCTGCAGCTGAGTCTGAGTCTGACACTGCTGCTTTAGCAGAAAAATCAACTTTACACCTTTTCTGACAACAATAGATGCGTCCATGCTGTATAAAGCGTCTCAGAGCGATCAGGATTCAGTGTTATTCTACTAATAAGCTTCTCCAACACTGAAACTGCAGGATTCACTGACACCATCCCATCTCCTGCATGTGTTTTAACTTTAGATGCACAGCTGCTTTAAAATATATGCATCTTTTTCTGTAAAGCCATATTGTTTTGGACTGTCCTGCTTTTAAAGCTCATGTGAAGTTCTTTGAAACGTGCATTTATTATGTACACTCTCAGAAATAAAGGTTCAGGAGCTGTCAGTGGGGCAGTACCATCTTAAAAGATACAAATTTGTACCTGAAGGGTTTATAATGGCACCTCAAAGGTACTTTTCAGGTACATTTGGGTACTAATATCCCCCTTTAAGATACCAATGTGGATTCTTTGGGTATAAATACGTATCTTTTAAAATGGTACTGCCCCACTGACAGCTCCTGTACTGTGTTTATTTTTGAAAGTGTACATTTCACACTCACAAATGCAAGTTTACTATGGGCAAACCTCCCTTTATGCTGCTAAAAAGAGTTTAAATGGTATTTAATGTCTGTAAATAAGAGATTAAATGGCATAATTAAGAGTAAAAATAGAAAAGCAATTAAAACAGTTTATACATTCTCCTTTAAAAAATGACATGTTTATATATATGTGTGTGTGTGTGTGTGTGTGTGTGTGTGTGTGTGTGTGTGTGTGTGTGTGTGTGTGTGTGTGTGTGTGTGTGTGTGTGCGCGCGCGTGCGCTCTTTTTTCTGTATGTTTTATTATATTATATTGCTCTGTACATTTCACATTCACATATGCAAGTTTACCATAATAATTATTATGTATTTCAATGTAATTTATCTTAATGTAAAATTAGAAAAGCAATTCAAATGTTTAATTTGTTCTTTCTTTAGCATTTATTCTTAAAATGTTTATATGCATGGATGTTTTCTGTACTAAAAGTACTTTTGTTAACAACAAAATGTAAAAATATATGTACAACATATTATTATTTAGGGCGGCACGGTGGCTCAGTGGTTAGCACTAACGCCTTACACCAAGAAGGTCGCTGGTTCGAGTCCCAGCTGGGTCAGTTGTTGTTTCTGTGTGGCGTTTACTAGTAGGGATTAATCCGAAAAACAAAAAATGAATGAGTTATTTATTTTATTTTAATAATTGTTTTGTTTTTTGCCTTATTGTTTATTATTTATTTATTTTATTTATTTTATTTATTTTATTTATTTTATTTATTTTATTTATTTTATTAGTTGATTGTTTAATTGTTTATATGTCATTTATTTATTTAATTTGTTTGTTTGATTGATTGATTGATTGATTGATTGATTGATTGATTGATTGATTGATTGATTGATTGTTTTGGTTGTTTTTATTTTATTTATTTTTCTCTTTTATTTATTTATTATCAATTTTTTTATTTTATTGTTTGTTTGTTTGCTTGTTTATTTGTTATTTATTGGTTTGTTTGCTTGATTGATTGTTTATTTGTTATTTTTTTTCTTTATTGTTTATTTGTTATTTATTTGTATGTTTGATTTATTGTTTGATCGTTTTTTTCAATTACTCATTTATTTAATTATTGTTTGTTTAATTAATTATTTGTTTATTAGATTGATTGTTCATTTCTTATTAAATCATTTATTTAAATTTCTAATTTTATATAGATATTTCTTTGTTTGATTGATTGTTGATTTATTATTTTATGTATTTATTTGATTTGATTGATTGGTTGATTGATTGTGCATGTTATTTATTTATTTTTGTTTATTTATTTAATAAATTATTTATTTGTTTCATTGTTTATTCATTTTTTTGTTTGATTGCTTGATTGTTTTTTTTTTTTTTGTTTTGTTTTTTTGTTTATTCATTTATTGGTTTGGTTGATTGATTGATTGGTTGATTAATTGCGTATGTTATTTCATTTATTTTTTATTCACTTATTTAATTAAATATTTGTTCAGTTGTTTATATGTTATTTATACATTTCTTTCATTTATTGGCAAGATAAACTACAAAAGCTCAGCCCAGGACAGCGCACAAACGTGCCTCAACAGACCACAAGAGGGCATTCATTAACAGAAATAAGACTCATATTCACTTCAACACACTCTCACAGCAGCAAAAGAGCATTTCTCAATCAAACCCCTGTGCTTTTAAAACATCGGCAGTGTTTTCCTGTTAACTGAGAGATGATTGTGCAATGCGGCGTATTTATTTGCACAATAGTTTCAGCTTTTGTTTATTTTCAGTAATTTGTGTCAAACCAAAATAATGGGGTCAAATGATGCCTCTGCTTGCTTTTATAGGGCAGCTTCGCACACAAGCAGATGTTTATTTCGGCACTCGTACTTCACACTGAAGCTGCTGTAACTTCACAATTATTCTGCCAAAAAAAACGTGTTTCTCTACTAATGCGAGGTTTATTCACATGATGTAAAAGTTGTGAAAGCAGGAAGAAGCTCGACTGCTGAAATTACAGGAGCTCAACCCTGAGCTGTAATAAACAATTATGCTGATTAAACCTTTTACTGTTGGAATGAATAACAAGCAATATTGTGAAATATCCCTGCAATTTTACAGAACTATAACAGATTCTGTTATTTCTTCTACATTTCTATGATTGCTGTGTTTCAAAGCTGTATTTTCAGCATTATTCCAGATTACCCCAGATCAACTTTTTAATCCACATTATTCATATTACCCTTTTAAAGATGTAATTTTATTATTCCTGAGGATTATTCAGACTTAACTGATAACAGTAAATATGGCTCTGGTTATGATTTGTTTGTTCTGTTAACACCTAAACACTTATAAAACCTATGTAGTAGCAGCAAAGTAGAGTCAATTCAACTAATCAGAGCTGAGTAGAGTCAATCTGACCAATCGGAGTAGAGTAGGTCAATCTGTCCAGTTGGATTAGAGTCAGTCTGACCAATCGGAGTAGAGTAGGTCAATCTGTCCAGTTTTAGTAGAGTCAATTTGACCAATCGGAGTAGAGTAGGTCAATCTGTCCAGTTTTAGTAGAGTCAGTCTGACCAATCGGAGTAGAGTGGGTCAATCTGTCCAGTTTTAGTAGAGTCAATATGACCAATCGGAGTAGAGTAAGTCAATCTGTCCAGTTGGATTAGAGTCAGTCTGACTAATCGGAGTAGAGTAGGTCAATCTGTCCAGTTTTAGTGAAGTCAATCTGACCAATCAGAGTAGAGTAAAGTTAATACATCCAATCGGAGTAGAGTCAATCTGACCTATTGGAGTAGAGTACAGTCAATCTGTCCAGTTGGAGTAGAGTCAATCTGACTAATCAGAGTAGAGTAGAGTCAATCTGTCCAGCAGGAACAGAGTAGAGATAATTTGTCCAATCAGAGTAGAGTAAAGTTAATACATCCAATTGGAGTAGAGTCAATCTGTCCAGTCGGAGTCAATCTAACCAATCAGAGTAGAGTCAATCTTTCCAGTCAGAGTACACTCAATCTGTCCAGTCGTATTAGAGTCCATCTGTCCAGTCAAAGCAGAGTAGAGACAATCTGTCCAATCAGAGTAGAGTCAATCTGTCCAATTGGAGTAGTCAATCTGTCCAGTCTAAGTGGAGTCAGTCTGACCAATCGGAGCAGAATAGGGTAATCTGATTTGACCAATCAGAGCAGAGTCAATCGGTCCAGTCGAAGCGGAGTCGATCTGATCTGACTAATTGGAGCAGAGTGGGCTATCTGATCTGATCAATCGAAGCAAAGTAGAGTCAACTGGTCCAGTCGGAGTAGAGTCAGTCTGACCAATCAGAGTAGAGACAATCTGTCCAATCGGGTAGAGTCAATATGTCCAATTGGAGTAGAAAAAATCCGTCCAATCAGAGTAGAGACAATCTGTCCAATTGGGTAGAGTCAATATGTCCAAATGGAGTAGAGAAAATCTGTCCAATCAGGGTAGAGTCAATCTGTCCAATAGTAGTAGAGTCAATCTGACCTATAGGAGTAGAGTCAATCTATCCAGTCAAAGTGGAGTCAATCTGAGCAATTGGCGCAGTGTAGGGTCATCTGATCTGATCATTCAGAGCAGAGTGGAGTCAATTGGTCCAGTCGGAGTAGTGTTGAGTAAATCTGACCAATAAGATTAGAGTCAATCTGTCCAATCGTAGTAGAGTCAATCTGTCCAGTAGGAGCAGAGTGGAGATAATATGTCCAATCAGAGTAGAGTAAAGTTAATACAGAGTATTTGAGTCAATCTGAACAATCAGAGTAGAGTCAATTCATCCAGTTGTAGTAAAGTAGAATCAATCTGTCCAGTAGGAGCAGACTAAAGATAATCTGTCCAATCACAGTAGAGTTAATCCATCCAATTGGATTTTAGAGTCATTCTGTCCAGTCAGAGCAAAATAGAGTCAATCCGTCCAGTTGGAGTAGAATAAAGTCGATTTGTCCAATCAGAGCAGAGTAGGGTCATCTGATCTGACCAATAGGAGCAGAGTAGAGTCAATCTGTCCTATCAGAGCAGAGCAAGGTCATCTGATCTGACCAATAGGAGCAGAGTAGAGTCAATCTGTCCGATCAGAGCAGAGCAGGGTCATCTGATCTGACCAATAGGAGCAGAGTAGAGTCAATCTGTCCTATCAGAGCAGAGCAGGGTCATCTGATCTGACCAATAAGAGCAGAGTAGAGTCAATCTGTCCAATCAGAGCAGAGTAGGGTCATCTGATCTGACCAATAAGAGCAGAATAGAGTCCATCTGTCCAATCAGAGCAGAGAAGGGTCATCTGATCTGACCAAT
Organism: Danio rerio; assembly: GCF_052040795.2. NCBI lineage: Eukaryota > Metazoa > Chordata > Actinopteri > Cypriniformes > Danionidae > Danio > Danio rerio. The sequence continues at coordinate 79,327,204 of NC_141025.1, forward strand.
AGGAGCAGTGTCAATCTGTCTGATCTGACCAATAGGAGCAGAGTAGAGTCAATCTGTCCAATCAGAGCAGTGTAGTCTCTGTAAAAGGAGGGGTTTAGACAGAATACATACTTTAAATAATCTGTTTTATTTATTTGACTCTGGACAAATGTAGGATAGCAAAAGGACAGCAGCATACCGTGTGCATGCAGGATTGTACAGCAGATCCTCTTTTGAACTGCAGTTCTCTCATTTGTCTCACATATTTGCATATTATTGCATGCTGTCTGGATATAAACAGTACACCACGGTTCATGTAAATGAAATGTTTTATTATTGCCCTTTGCAAAGAGCAAAATGAATGAGTATTTAATCAGACTGCTGGAGTAATACGTTTTAGAGCCATTAGTGGAAGAAGATATTATTTTTTACATCTAACTGGAGCAGATAAACATTCTGTACCTCAGCAAGTACAGCAGAAGCGTCGCACCGCTCAAACCAAATTGCATTACACTCTCCCTGAAAAGACTCCAGCCGGTGCGCTTTCCTCCATTCTTTGTGTGCGTTATTTCAGTAATGCACGACGCAGCTCACATTCGGAGGGCGCATGTTGTTGTGAACTCATGTGGGCAAATCAAATTCATTTGTCACATTGATTTGCTGGCAGTATCTCAGCCGTACAGCGAGAGAAAATCATCAAACTCCACGCTGTGATCCGGTTACAAGACTCTGAAAAGTCCATCAGAAGGCAGTGTATATCGGCTGCGGTGCGCATGCGGCGTCACTTTTAGGGTTTTTATCTCTCCGTCCATGCCTGCGTCTGCTGCTTTCTCCTCCTGTTCTCGGCATTAAAGTGCGTCTCATTCATTCTAATTGCAGCCATTGAAACGGAATAGAGGCCGGTTTGTTTACTAGCGTCTGCCGCTGCTTAGCATTCAGAGAGTGAAACCAGTCGTCTTCACAGACAGCTCAAGGTTTACCTAAAGCAACTCCCACTAATTTACATTTATGTTTCGCCTTGTTATTTCCATATCCGCTGCCAGGGATGCGAGGGGACATCAATCACGCTTTTTTGCTTGCCTGTAATAAGGTTTTGCCGGCTGAAAGTATATAGGGGGATTGATGGAAGCGTTTGGAAACTTCAGATGTGGGAAGCGGTGTCTGGAATTAGCTAATTATTCAGCAGAATGTGGCTCTGCGTTTACAGGCATTTTCATTAGCGTCGTCAGGCTGGAGCGGAGAGTTCCTTCGATTCTGGGTGGTTTTGGCCTCGTAGGCATCCGCTTCAGAATTATGAGCCCTTCTGAATATTTTTTCCCTAAATTCTGTTTAACGGAGAGACGATTTTGTAACACATTTCTAATTACAACAGTTTAAATAAGTCTAGTCTAATAACCGATTTCTTTTATCTTTGCCGTGATGACAGTAGGGGGCGCCATGGTGTCTCAGGCCCCGTTTACACTAATGCATTTTAGTTTGAAAACGCGATCAATTACGCCATTCGTTCACACTAGGCCGAAGTTTTTCGAGCACCGAAAACGGAGCGTTTTGGAAACGCTGGCGAGTTCGTTTTCATTCTGAAACGCTGCTGCTCCGTCTCAGTGTGGATGGGGGAAAACGGAGACATCTGAAAACGGAGGCGGGGCTGCTGAGATTCGCTACCTGATTGGGGCTTATGTGTCATTGCGTATCCTTACCTTATTCGTCAAGCCCCTATCACATATATAACACATGGCTTTAATGCTACCGGAAGACCAAGCCTTCACTGTAAACAACAACACGGAAACAGAAATGTGTTGTTTGCACTATTGTCTGTTTTAGGCGCCATTGTGCCGTTATTCATTTGTTACGTTTAGTAACAACTCGACCTCGTCGTCTGTCCACAAAAAGACCTCTCTTGCTTTCTTTGCCATCACGTTCATTGTTCAACCGGCGTTTGTTGACTAACAATAACCAAATGGCGAGGGAGACACACGCTTCCTGTTTATACTCGAACACGCATGCCCAGAGTGCGCCAATGGTCACTTGATGTACGCTTTTGGTGGCGTAGTGTGGACGGAGATATGTTCAGAAACACTAGTGTGGACGCGGATCGTTTTTGATCTAAAACGCCATTTTAAAACTAAAACACACTAGTGTAAACGGGGTCTGAGTGGTTAGCACTGTCGCCTCACAGAAAGTAGGTCGCTGGTTCAAGTCCCGGCTGAGTCAGTTGGCGTTTCTGAGTTTGTTTAGTTTAGTTTAGTTTAGTTTATTTGTTTACAGGGTCAATGCACATTAATAAACATTACTGTAAAATGTGCCAGAATTAGCCAACAATGGCTATTTTTCATCTGTAGACCCCCTACATGTTTGCATGTTCTCCTTGTGTTGGCGTGGGTTTCCTCTGGGTGCTGTAGTTTCGTGCAGTCTAAACACATGCGCTAGATGGCGCAAAATGGCGTATCATTCCCGTATCCTCACAGTCGAGTCTCTAGTCAAGAAGCTTGATAAATTCCGAGAAAAACCTCTATCCATTGACTTTTGATGTTGGATGGTTACAGGTTGGCAACATGGTGGGTTAGTGGTTTGCACTCATATCAAGAAGGTCACTGGTTTGAGTCTTGGCTGGGTCAGATGGTGTTTGCATGTTCTCCCCCTGTTGGCGTAGGTTTCCTCCGGGTGCTCCGGTTTCCCCCAAACTTCGGTTTCCATCAAACTACACTTCTCTCAGCAATATCGGTGGAAGTTCACCAGGAGCTGATGATCTTGGGCTCTTTGTTTTTCTTCCAGTTTCTTCCAGTCTTTGTTGCTTTCTTCCAGTGGCGTAGCGCAAAATGCATAGGCCCCCCTGCAGGGATCACTGACGGGGCCCCCTGATGAGGGGGAGGGGTGGGGGGGAAGACAACTATCACAAATTGAGGATCGGGGAAGGGAGGCGGGGTGGAGCGACAACGCGGGGAAGCCTTCACAAACTGAGGAGCGCTCAGAAACCGAAAGCGGCGAGAGCGTCAAAGTAGCCAGAAGTCATTCATTTTCAACGAGAACCGGTGGCGTGGAGCAGCGCGAAGCGTCTTCTCCAGTGTGGGCTTTGAGGAGAGTTGAAATCAAGTCAACTTTATGGTAATGAGCTATGACGCGGTTCAGCGGCAAGCAATCAGAATGAAGCAGTGCACCACTTGATAGGAGTTCAGAGAACACAGACCCGTTCCGACCACAGTTGTTCCCAAGAGATTGATTATTGCCGGATTTTCAATTATTAAAAATCGCGACGACGCGGGGCCCCCTAATCACGCACCCCCCCCACCCCACCCCGCGATGCGTGCCCTGCAGGCCCATCCGCTACGCCACTGCTTTCTTCACTAATCTTTTATGCGATATCCCAGATTTTGGTGGAAATACAGCTATAAAGAACGTGAACTCATTTAGAGATATTCTTGATCTGAATGTAAGATATACATGGCAGAATGTGGTAATGAGATCAATATATCTATTTTTTTTCTCAAAATTTACATTTACATTTACATTTAGTCATTTAGCAGACACTTTTATCTAAAGCGACTTACAAATGAGGACAAGGAAGCAACTTACACAACTATAAGAGCAACAATGAATAAGTGCTGTAGGCAAGTTTCAGGTCTGTAAAGTCTAAGAAGGAAAGTATTAGTAGTATTAGTACTTTTTTTTTTTTTTTTTTTGGGTACAGTTAGTGTGATATCCAGAGAGGCAATTGCAGATTAGGAAGGTAAGTAGAGACTAAATAGTTGAGTTTTTAGTCGTTTCTTGAAGACAGCGAGTGACTCTGCTGTTCTGATGCAGTTAGGGAGTTCTTTTCACCAACTGGGCAGATTGAGCGTGAGCGTTCGCAAAAGTGATTTCTTCCCTCTTTGGGATGGAACCAAAATCGATGTAATTGAATAACCACAATGTTGCACAAGAACAAAGTAGTATTATTGAAACATCTTGGTGTAGGATAAAATGACCATTACATTTTAATTAATTAATGTTTCTACATTTTAATTAGAAACCACTAGTTTGCGCAGTTCGGGATCTGTAGAGCTGCTCATCAATGGATTTGCTCTTCAGTATTTGGACTGAGACACTGAAGTCCAAACAAATCTACATTGTAGATGGCAAGGCAGTGGGCGAGGCAGTAGGTAGTGCTGTCGCCTCACAGCAAGAAGGTCGCTGAGTCGATGGTTCGAACCTAGGCTCAATTGGCGTTTCTGTGTGGAGTTTGCATGTTCTCCCTGCCTTCGCGTGGGTTTCCTCCGGGTGCTCCGCTTTCCCCCACAGTCCAAAGACATGCGGTACAGGTGAATTGGGTAGGCTAAATTGTCCGTAGTGTGTGTGTGGATGTTTCCCAGAGATGGGTTGTGGCTGGAAGGGCATCCGCTGCGTAAAAACTTGCTGGATAAGTTGGCGGTTCATTCCGCTGTGGCGACCCTGGATTAACAAAGGGACTAAGCCGACAAGAAAATGAATGGATGAATGTTTAAAAATCTACATCTGTGTTTAATTCATTTATTTGATGCTAGTTAAAGCGGGCCTATCCTCTCATTATAAAGCCAACAGAAGGCTTATTGCCAATTTAATTAAGCTCAAATTGGCGATAGACTGTTAAAAACTGAATATTTACACATAAAGAGAGCTCCGCAAGTGAATGCTTTAGTCCTGTTTCATTTAAATCTTTGCCAGGGGGCAAATGAAATATATATCCCTCGCCCTGAGCTAAGCCTGAATATGGATGTCTTTTATTTTCAGAAGTGCCTCAGATACAGTCGAGAAGCGCACGGTGTGTCGGTGGGCTGAAACTCTTCTTCACTATGAATAATGAGAGGTTGATTCAACAGAGCGTTTTTGCTTCTCTTTGACCACATAAAACAGGTTTGGGTGGGTTGTGAGGGAAACTACCTGTATATGATGGATCTGTTGATGCGATTGCAGACTCGAGAGACAAAACAAGCCACTTCAGCAGAACTGCTCCAGCAAATCAACATTTAGATCAACTGCATAAAAGATGAAGAAGAGCGACACAGCAGCGACTCCGCCGATGCCAGCCGGGAGTTCCTTCTCACGTCTCAATAGCGGTGCAGTTCTCCCACACAAACTCAATCTGCATGCTGATATCAATGTGCCGTGGCTCTGTTTACTGGGACAGGCATAAAAGCACAATATCTATTAAAGATTTTAATAGAGAACAAGAAATAGTGCCAACAATGAGTCAACTTACCTCCTAACCCAATGTCCCATTGGTAGTTTTGGATCGGGAGGGTCTTTCTTTGGCATTGCATGAGATCAAGTCGCAGGTAAGAGTTCCCTAAACTCGTGCACAGCAATCTAAGCAACACGTTTGCATCCATTATCATGCATTCACATTGACGTGAATGAAATGCAGTGCATTGTTATGACTATACGTATAAAAGGCAATAGCAAAAGCAGAAGTTTGTTCTCTCATACCTGTAGGATTATCTGTCTTGTGATTTGTTTTTCCACTCATCTCAGTGATACAGTATTTCATCCCACACATATTCAGTCTACATAATGCAACCTCGTAACCCAGTGTACCAGCAGTGAACATTGCATGACAAACTCACAGGTCCTCAAACTCATGCCTTGGTGCAAAGCAGTAAAAACATCTCAGCAACATGTTTGCATCATGCATTCACATTAAAAAAAGCAATCACTTCAGTTACAAAAGTGCATTTGTCCTCTCATTCTTGTATGATACATGTTTTTTACAGATTTATCCACTCATCTCAATGACAGCAGTCCACCCACACATACTCAATCTACATAATGCAACCCTTATAACCCAGTGTACCAGCAGAAGTTTGGTTCAAATAAGCATTGCATGACACAAACTCTCAGGTCCTCAGTCTCCTGCATTGGTGCACAGAGGTAAAAACCTCTAAGCAACATGTTTGCATCATGCATCATCATGCATTCACATTGACATGACTGAAACGCAGTGTGTTGTCTTGACCAGCCATGTAAAAATCAATCACTTCAGTTCCAAAAGTGCATTTGTTCTCTCACTCCTCTAAGATAAATGTTTTCCAGATTTTTCCACTCATTTCAATGACAGTATTTCATCCCACACATACTCAATCTGCATAATGCAACCTCATAACCCAACGTACCAGCAGAGTTTGGCTCAAATGAACATTGCATGACACAAAGTCGCAGGTCCTCAAACTCCTGCATTAGTGCAAAGCAGTGAAAACATCTAAGCAACATGATTGCATCATGCATCCACATATATTTTACCCCGCCGGTCCTCCACCACCCAACCCACTCCGAGCTGTGATCGAACCGGCGACCTTCCGCATGGTTGCTCTACCAAGGAGGCTAAAGACCATGGCCTCTAACATCTGTCACTAGAGCACCTTTAGAGCACACACTAGCTGGACTCTGTTACACTCACCCCCCTAATCCTCACTCCCATCCGGGTCACGGCACCAATGTAACCTCGCTGGTCCTACGCCACCCAACACGCTCCAAGCTGGTATCGAACGAGCAACCTTCCGCATGGGAGTCGGTTGCTCTACCAAGGAGGCTAAAGACCATGACCTCTGACCTCTAAAGGTGCTCTAGTGACAGATGCTAGAGGAGTGAGGTTTACCTGCACAGCACACACTAGCTGGCCTCCGTTACATATACATGACTGAAACACAGTGTATTGTCTTGACCAGCCGTGTACAAAGCAATGGCAAAAGCAATTAATTCAGTTCCATAAGAGCATTTGTTCTCTAATTTTTTTTTTCTAGATTTTTCCATCATTTCAATGACAGTATTCCATCCACACATACTCAATCTGCACACTGCAACCTCATAACTCAGTGTACCAGCAGAAGTTTGCCTCAGGCAGGTCTTTAGATGTACTAAAACTCATAGATCAGAGTTCTTTAAACTCATGCACTGGTGCACTGCAGTAAAAACATCTCAGCAACATGTTTGCATCATGCATTCACATATACATGACTGAAACGCAGTGTGTTGTCTTGACCAGTCATCAATCACTTCAGTTCCAAAAGTGCATTTGTTCTCTCATTCCTCTAAGATAAATGTTTTCCAGATTTGTCCACTCATCTCAATGACAGCATTCCATCCCACACATCAATCTGCATAATGCAACCTCCTAACCCAACGTACCAGCAGAGGTCTGACTTAACCGGGTCTTTAGATGACACAAACTCTCAGGTCAGAGTTCCTCGAACTCAAGCATTGGTGCGCAGCTCTAAAAACCTCAGTGCAGCATGTTTGTGTTCGCCGCTCTCCTGCATTCACATGCAAGTGAATGAAACACAGCGCAGTGCGACCAGCCGTCTGAGGCAATAGCTCAAGCAATCAATCCAAGTTCCACAAGTTTTCCTCTCCCTCAAGTTCATTTGCTCCCTCATTCCTTTAGGATGGATTTTCTTCTGATTTTGCTCTGGCTATTGACACGTTCCTGCCCTCCATCAAGCGTAACCCAGGCTTAAGAAGTCATTTAGCAGTAAGACTGAGCAGAATAAAAATACTGCGCTGGTCGAGCGGCGTTCTGTTCAGGCTCAATGAGCCGGCGCTATTAATAAAGCTTTGCCTGTCATACGCTGAGTGTCTAGTTTGAAATTATTTTGAGAGATGTCGTCTGTATCTATTAATCCGAATAAATCCGCCTCCATCTCAGTCAATCAAACGCCGCGGCCCTGACACCAATGGAGTGTTAGATGGACTGCGCAGATGTCTGCCGGTGTCAGAGGTGGAGACAGTACATCAATACTTGACTGTTCTCATTTCGGAGAGAGCAGGATGTGCGCGCCGTTTGGATTTCCATGTGGTTGATCTGTTCTGTTTTGTTTAGTGGGTAAAATACAGAGCGTTTGTAAATGGCCAGGTCTGTTAGTGTCTTAAAGAATAGGAAGGTAAGTTAGTGCAGCTATTCATTTTGCCTATTTGTTGTCTGTTCTTTCACCTCGGTTGCTTAAAGAAGCGATTTACAGCAACAAGGTCACTGGTTCAATTCTAAAGCCATCCATGAACTCAATAAAGGTGGATATGCTTCATGTTTCAGACTGAATTTACTGTCATACTGTCACTAAATAAGACGATTTACATTAATGCATATAGGCGTTTTTATTTAACCCTCACATGTCTTGAATTCTGTATATACCATTCGCCCTTCAGATCATATATGAGCCACGTTTGCTGAACCTCTATTTAATTTCATTCATTTTTCTTCAGCTTAATCTCTAATTAACTATCACCACAGCGGAATGAACCGCCAACTATTCCAACATTTGTTTTATGCAGCGGATGCCCTTCCAGCTGCTACTAGGAAACACCCATACACACTCATTCACACACACACACACACACACACACACACACACTCATACACTAAGTCCAATTTAGTTCATCAATTCCCCTATAGCTTTCCCAGAGATGGGTTGCAGCTGGAAGGGCATCCGCTACGTAAAAATGTGCTGGATAAGTTGGTGGTTCATTCCGCTGTGGCAACCCCGGATTAATAAAGGGACTAAGCCGACAAGAAAATCCAGATGGACGGGGCAACCATTACTGCATCCAAAATGGTGAAAAGCCTTGGAGTAATGATTGATGACCAACTAAACTTCTCTGACCACATCTCTAGAACTGCTCGATCGTGCAGATTCGCACTCTATAACATCAGAAAGGTCCGACCCTTCTTATTTGAACATGCAGCTCAACTCCTTGTTCAAGCTCTTGTTCTCTCCAGACTGGACTATTGCACCTCTCTACTAGCCGGGCTTCCAGCTAACTCAATCAAGCCTCTTCAACTGCTCCAGAACGCAGCAGCACAAGTGATCTTTAATGAACCTAAACGAGCACATGTCACTCTGCTGCTCATCCGTTTGCACTGGCTGCCAGTTGCTGCTCGCATCAAATTCAAAGCTCTGATGTTTGCCTACAAAGTGACTTCTGGCCTTGCTCCTTCTTATCTGCTCTCACTTCTGCAGATGTATGTGCCCTCCAGAAACTTGCGTTCTGTGAATGAACGTCGCCTCGTGGTTCCATCCCAAAGGGGGAAGAAATCACTTTTGCGAACGCTCACGCTCAATCAGCCCAGTTGGTGGAATGAACTCCCTAACTGCATCAGAACAGCAGAGTCACTCGCTACTTTCAAGAAACGACTAAAAACTCAACTATTTAGTCTCCACTTCACTTCCTAATCTGTAATTGCCTCTCTGGATATCACACTAACTGTACCAAAAAAATAAATAAATAAATAAATAAAATACTAATACTACCAATACTTTCCTTCTTAGACTTTACAGACCTGAAACTTGCCTACAGCACTTATTCATTGTTGCTCTTGGTTGTGTAAATTGCTTCCTTGGCCTCATTTGTAAGTCGCTTTGGATAAAAGTGTCTGCTAAATGACTAAATGTAAATGTATGTAAAAATGAATGAATGAATGAATGAATTCCCCTATAGCGCATGTGTTTGGACTGTGTGGGAAACCGGAGCACCCGGAGGAAGCCCACGTCAACATGGGGAGAACATGCAAACTCCACACAGAAACGCCAACTGACCTATCAGAGATTCAAATCAGCGACCTTCTTGCTGTCAGTCCACAGTGCTAACCACTGAGCCACCGTGCCACCTAATTTTTTGGGTTTGAGTTTTCCCTCATCAGTGTTCACTCAGTGGACAACACTTATTTTGACTACAGTAAAGGGTGTACTTAATAATGATTAAAGCACCTGCAGAAGTGTAAAACCTTTTAGGGAGATGGGTATACAATTTAAAGCAACAGGTTGTGTGTGTGGGTCAATAGTTTTTGTGGAGTAAAAGTAGTGTATACTGTAGCTGGCAGATCCAAATTGAGCAGCAGGACAACCATCAGTATGAGTTAAAGGGGGTTTGAGGGGGATTTACCCCCCCTTATTAACACTTGATCCCCTCTGAAAGACGTCAAAACAAGATGTATGGGAGGTCAGCTCTTTAATAATGAGAAATAGTTTTCTCTGATCTGTTTCTTAAGTAATAAAATTAAAAGTTTATATAATAAAATGCATACAATGCATTTGACCCCCCCATAACGGTTCAAACCATGCATAATACCACAATTCCTTAATTTTCCTTCAGCTTAGTCACTTTATTTGTCAGGGGTCACCACAGTGGAATGAACCAACAACTGTTCCAGAATATGTTTTATGCAGTCGATGCCCTTCAAGCTGCAACCCAGTACTGGGAAACACCCATACACATTCTTCCATTCACACTAAGGCCAATTTAGTTGATCAGTTCTGCTATAGCACATGTGTTTGGACTGTGTGGGAAACCGGAGCACCCGGAGGACACAAGGAGAACATGCAAACTCCACACAGAAACACCAACTGACCCAGCCGAGACTCGAACCAGCGACCTTCTTGCTGTAAGGCGATTGTGCTCGTTGTTTTGGACTCATTTCTCATACATTATATTATTATTTTAAGCAACTAAAATGTCACCCTGCTGAAAAAATCCAGCTTAAACCAGCCTAAGATGGTTGGTTGGTTGACCAGCCTGGTTTTAGAGGGGTTTTGGCCATTTCCAGGCTGATTTCCAGTCTGATCTTAACTGGTCAGGCTGTAAAATGACCAGCTAAATCCAGCTAAAACCAGCTTAACCAGCCTGGTTTAAGCTGGACACAGCTGGTTTTAGCTGGGCTCCCAGCCTGGCTAGGCTGGTCAAGCTGGTTTTAGCTGGTCATCTCCCAGCCTGACTAGCTAAGACCAGGCAGGAAATGGCTGGAAATCAGCCTGGAAATGGCCAAAACCCCTATAAAACCAGCCTGGTCAACCAGCTAAAACCAGCCAACCAGCCTAGGCTGGTTTAAGCTGTTTTTTTTTTTCAATAAAAGTCACTTTGTTGAACTGTAGAGTTGAATCTTTCTCAATAGAAGTGGACACATCAGAGATCAACATCCCATAATGCAATTCACAAAGGTAAATAAAACCAAAGCATCACAAAATGAGTCAAACGATTCTTACAGTGTAGCAAACAGTTCATCCATGAGCTCCAATATGTTTGTCTTGTTTACTGTTGGTTGCTAGGCTACCAATACCGCAACTAACCACTCTAAAAACTCGATGGAAACCGAATTTGCATTTTTGTTCTTTTTTTATTCATCGTGCAAACTCTGAATAGATGAATTCAGGTTGGGATGTAAACCCAGCTACTTTCTTGTGATGTATAATGCCTGGTATCATCAACTTTCCATGGGCTCTACACTTGTATATACAGTACAGTAGGCTTATATAGAGTCACAGGCTCCCAGTCTGAAGCGTTTCACAGCAGCGTCTCTGTTTTTACATTGGCTTGCGGTGAAAACAGAGCGTGCGAAGGTTGTTTGTAGGCTGATCAGATGCACAGAAGAAGATTATTATACAGCACTTCAGGCTGAGAGCACTGTAACACACAATTAATACACACACACACACACACACACTGCTGCCCACACACACTCACACACTCCCTAAAGGGAAGGTTATTATCTTCTCTATAGCTTTGACCCAGTTTGCTGTTCGGTGTCACACACATGACAGGCCGGGTGACGTGCGCTTCCTTTTCCCAGGATTCATCCTTGTAAAGCTTTTAAAATGCATGTTTTTGGTACGCTTGCTTAGTGCGTTTATGTAAAGCATTTTCAGCTGAAATGATGCTGGATATTATCATCTAGTTTTATTATGAACAGCTGTTCAACACTGTAGAAGACAAGGTAACACTAAAATAACGGTCTATTAGGTCATGCATTTACTAACATGGACAAACAATCAGTAATACATTCATTACGGTGTTAATTCACCTTTGATAATGTTATATAAGTTATATAAGTTTAGTTCAGTGGTGGCATGATGGCTCAGTGGTTAGCACTGTGGCCTCACAGCAAAAAGGTCACTGGTTTGAGTCCCGGCTGGGTCAGTTGGTGTTTCTGTGTGGAGTTTGCATGTTCTCCCCATGTTGGTGTGGGTTTCCTCCGGGTGCTCCGGTTTCAGTCCAAACACATGCGCTATAGGGGAACTGATCAACTACACTGGCCGTAGTGTAATACTGTGTGTGTATGGGTGTTTCCTAGTAATGGGTTGCAGCTGGAGGGGCATCCACTGTGTAAAACATGTGCTGAAGTAGTTGTTGGTTCATTCTGCTGTGGCGAAAGTGCGAAATAAGTACCAGAGGGCGCATTTTACACTTCAGCAGATCATTCTTGCTGTCGACTGACTGACATACCTCCTTCCACTCCATACCCAACCGATAGTGTTTTCAAAAGCATCCAGAAAAAGGAAAGCCCTCACGACCATGTGATTTCCCCACGTTTTCAGCCTGTTGTTTAATTATTTATTTATTTATTTTTTGCATGTGTTTTACCTGGTTTATGGAACCATTCTTCACCGGACTTGAACTCCATCGTCTTGGTCAACTCCGCTCCACGTCTCAAGTCCGTCAACGTACTTTGCGAGCTACTGGGCAAACTGGTAGCACTAGAGAAGCCGTCCATACAGCGGTAAGCAGTGAGCTGGTAGCACGAAAATGAACAGAAGCTGTCAGCGCCATCACCAGCCCTGTACTGTTCACTTTAAAGACGAAATCCAGCCATACGTACCTCTGGCTACATAATTTGCGCTCTTCAAAAATGTAGACAGGGCTACATATCCACTTTGAGTCTGTGCTGGCATATTCAGTTTTGTTTTTCCCCTCTCAGAACTTTAATGATGTTTACTTTTGTAATAGTGTAACCTTAAAATTGAGAGATTTGAATGCATAATTGGGATTTCAAAGATATTTAAAAACAAAATTGGGAATTCCTGTTAGACTTTTAGGAGAGATTTGAGAGATATGAACTCATCCAGTCAGTATTGTTCAATGTTAAACTTGAGATTCCAAAACTGCTACATGGATCATTTAATATTGCATTAAAAGATGGCACAGTGGCTCAGTGGTCAGCACTGTGGCCTCACAGCAAAAAATTGTTGGTTTGAGTCTCGGCTGGGTCAGTTGGTGTGTCTGTGTGGAGTTTGCATGTTCTCCCAGTGTTGGCGTGGGTTTCCTCCGGGTGCTCCGGTTCAGTCCAAACACATGCGCTATAGGGGAACTGATCAACTACATTGGCCGTAGTGTGTGTGTGTGTGTGTGTGTGTGTGTGTGTGTGTGTGTGTGTGTGTGTGTGTGTGTGTGTGTGTGTGTGTGTGTGTGTGTGTGTGTATGAATGAGTGTGTATGAGTGTTTCCCAGTACTGGGTTGCAGCTGGAAGGGCATCCACTGTGTAAAACATATGCTGGAATGCTTGGCGGTTCATTCCGCTGTGGTGACTGCTGATGAATAAGGGTCTAAGCCAAAAGGAAAATGAATGAATGAAGGTTTAACTTTTTTTAGTTTTTTTTAGTGAGTTTGAGCGACTCAAAAATTTCATTTTGATTTTTTACAATTTAAGGCAGTCAGATTTTTTTTTTTAAGATTTTTTAGATTTGGCCTTTATTAGATAGGACAGTATTTAGACAGGAAGCAAAATCGGAGAGAGAAAGGGGGTAGGAAGATGTCCTTGAGAACGGATTCGAACACGGGACATCCTGCAGTGCTCCTGCACCATATGACGACGCGCTAACCACTAGGCTAGGCATAGGAACCCTGAGCATGCGTCAATAGCGCCGCCACATTGGTACAGTGCCCCCAGGACAATCAGCAAACGATGCAAAAGAAATATGACAACGAGATGCTGCACTGTCAGAAACTGGTATTATTGTCGGCTAGTGAAGGAGTCGTTCATAACGGAAATTAAAACGAATCGTTCCCTCTGTCAGTATGAGAAGTGAAAGCAGGAGAGGAGGTGTGTTTCAGACACGAATTAGATCAAATTTAACAGGGAGGGTGAATACATTTCCATACACACAAACACAAGCTTTTTGTCAGAAATGCCTGTGCAATCACTGATCCATCAATGTAGACAAGTGATGTAAAATTATAATTTTCGTAATTCAAAATAATGAATACTAACATCCAGGAAAACTCCCGATCATAGATATATGTGTATATGTGTATATCTCTGGATGGCCACAGTCCTCCACTGTACCTTGGTCCCGCATTCATTTCAATGGAGCGCTACCCTGTTCCAAAACGGCGGCTCAACTGACGCATTCCTTCCAATAGACAACAATAGGATAGGCGTCATCTAATGTATATATCAATGCTATCGTATAGTGTTGAGAGTGTTTTCTAAATCAAATAGAGTTGAATTGGCTCAAATGTGTCAGAATAGACAGAACTTTATAACTCCAGGGTGATGATCTGTGTTGGTGAAACACTTCTCGACACGTCTGCGAATCAGGAGCGTGCGCTGAAGCATTTGTCGGTAAGTAAGAGTGACATCAGCTTTACCGCTGTGTAAAACAGCTCTCACACTCGCAGATAAACACGTTCTGTTTTCATCAGTGCTAATTGATTTTAATTTCAGTCATTTTTAATGAAAATGACAGAGACTGAAATGCTCATGCAGGGTGTAAATGAGACTGTCAGCGGCGTTCAGCATGAAACACACTCAGACACACACACACACACACACACACACACACACATGCACAAATCAACTTAATTTTGAAAAATCCTAAAACATTGACTCATTCCCTCATTATGTGATTGGGTAACACTGTGACAGGAATAACCCTGAAGCAAACCTTCAACTCACATGCAAAATAAGATAATACTACATAATTTAAATACTGTAGTGTTTTTGAACCGTACTATTGACCTTATTTTTCACGTGAAGCAGCTGTAGTTATGCACTGAAACCTTTTTGGCTTGAGATGTCTGGTCTCGTTCACTTCCACTGGTCTTTACACGTTGTGTTCTGCTGCTTGATGTTGCACCCTGATCTTTTCTCAACGCATTATTCTACTGTTTATGTTTAGTCATGAACACACTTGTTTGTAGAGCGAGCAGTTTTGTCCATTTTTTGCCATTTATTATTTGACCAAAAGTCTAATAATTCAGAAGGGTGAATAATTCTGAATTGATCTGTATGTTAATGTAAATCAGTGATATGCTTCTCCACCACAAGAGGGCAGAACTCTCCTGTTCTTGAGCTCAACATCATCATCATCAGCAGCAGCTTCTCTAATCAAACAGCCTGCAGTTCATTAATGACTCTGTGATTAATTAATATTCCTCTGGCCTGAAGACTGTAAGCGTTGCTTTAATCTCAGAGAAAGAGAAAGGGGGATTTGCTGCAGCATCATATTTTCTGCATGTGAAATCAAGTTCATTAATACAAAAATACTGAATTATGAGCATCACACGAGCTGCGGGAGGCTGAGGAAAACCTGCTTTGTTCATTTCTCTGGCCAATATATATAGAAAAATGTTTTCAATTACAGAAAAAAAGCGGAGAGGGGAAATAATCTGCTGGTGAATTACAGTCGGAGCGTTTGTTGGCAATAATATTCATTATGCAGGACAGGAGTGCAGCCTGCGGAGGAAATAATGGGAAATATTACTTACTTCTCAAACTCATCAAGTCATTTACAGTCTATCCCGTTCACATTCATTCATTCATTCATTCATTATTTATCCCCTTATTAATCAGGAGTCGCCACAGCGGAATGAACCCACAACTATTCCAGCATATGTTTTACACAGCGGATGGCTTTCCAGCTGCAACCCAGTACTTGACACACTATTGTTATTATTATTATTATTATTATTATTATTATTATTATTATTATTATTATTATTATTATTATTATTATTATTATTTATTTTTATTTACAATAATTTTTTTCTTTCTATATTTAATCCCTTTATTCCAGAAATATAGTTATGAAAAATATATATATATATTAAGTTTCATTTTTGTATTTTAGTGGCTTTAATGAAGCTTTAAAAAAGATTATTTTATTTATTATTAAAATTTTCCAGCTGAAATTAATTAAAAGTGGATATTTTGTTTATTTGTTGTAATTTCTTTCTTTTATTATTCTGCAGCAGGATTTATGATGAATTTTCCACAGTTTTAATGCTGAAATCTTTCATTTTAGCTGAAATCATTTGTACAAATTTACTTTGCTTATCTTAATTTGCAGATTATTCAGCTTGCTTTAAGTAAAAAAACCTTAATTTTGAGTAATTACTTGTTAAAACAACACATTATACAGACATTTGTAGTGTAAAAAATGAATGTAAATTTTCATTACATTTTTTTTCTCTCTTTAAATTCAATCACTTTATTCTGGAAATATGATGAGATTATTTTAAACACTTTATTTGTACCTTTTTTTGTTGTTTTTTTATGTATTGAGTTTTATTATTTTACTTTAATAAAGCTTTAAAATATACTTTATTTCATTTAATATTGAATTTTACCAGCTGAAATGAATTAAAAGTCGGTCAAATGTGTTAGTTTAGAAAGTTTTTACGCTATTTGTGATGTTTATTTATTTATTTATTTACTTCTCCCTTCTTTTTATTATTCTGCTGCTGGATTTATAATAAATTTTTACTGTTTTAATGCTGAAATCTTTCATTTTAGCTGAAATAATTTTTACATAGCTAACACGTTTTAACACACACATCCATATTTGTTATTCCAATGGTTAAAAAAAAACATGTAAACAGACATTTTTGCAATATTTTAAAATATATGTTACATCTATTTAATATAAAGTATGTGAAATCCAAACAAAAGGATGCTTTTCTTACTTGGAGATGTTGTCTTGTTTCTAGTCCAAATATCTCAAAATGCTTAAATCAAGAAGAATTTAGCTAGACAAGCAAAAATATTGCTTTATTTTCAGGAATGATCAGTCAAAATTATTTGTTTTACTCAAAACTGGCTAAATAATCTTGTTTTTGCTTTAAAATTACTTCAACAGCATCAAATTAAAGGAGTAGTTCACCAAAAATATCAATAATATCATAGTAAATGCCTGTCTTTCTTTTAAAATCTGTGGAACATAAAAAGAGAAATTTAGCAGAATGTTCACGCTGCTCTTTTCCAGTGGGGTGAGCAAAAAAAATCTTATTTCAACGTGAAAGCCAGTTTACTCTGCTTACCCCATTTGCAGATTATTCTGCTTCTTTTAAGTAAAAACGCTTAAAATTGACTCATTATTTCTGAAAATAAAACTATATGTTTTGCTTGTCCAGCTGAAACGCTTCCATGTTATGAGAACTTGTTTGTTTGTTTGTTTGTTTGTTTGTTTGTTTGTTTGTTTGTTTGTTTGTTTGTTTGTTTGTTTGTTTGAAAGATGTTTGGACTAGAAACAAGACAAAATCTCCAAGTAAGAAAAGCATATAATATTCATTCATTCATTTTTCTTCGGCTTAGTCACAGCGGATGCCCTTCCAGCTGCAACCCAGTACTGGGAAACACCCATACACACACATTCTCTCACACACACACTCATACACAACGGCCAGTTCAGTTAATCAATTATCCTATAGCGCATGTGTTTGGACTGTGGGGGAAACCGAAGCACCCGCCAACACAGGGAGAACATGCAAACTCCACACAGAAACACTAACTGACCCAGCCGAGACTCGAACCAGCGACCTTCTTGCTGTAAGGCAACAGTGCTAACCACTGTGTCGCCAATATAATACTCATATTATCATAATAATGTCTTTTTTCCACCAGAAAACAGCACTGACATGTAGAAACGAGTCAATTCTCAGAGCAGGACATTCCCAGAACATCCCAATAACTCAACACGAGTGACACCGGGAGGCTTTTGTTTCATCGTTTAATTTAAAGTATGTCGAATCAGATTAAAATAATGGGAAAACTGGAGAAATATGACACGTCTGCTAAGTGCTTTCTACATGGAAACGTTCCAGACTCAACATGCAATACAAATGAGGAGATAATATAACAGAAACACGCTATAAAACTGAACATACAGACACAGACCATGATATGAACATAAGACCACAGATATTGCACAAGTGCTCGAGAGGCATTGTCCTGCTCTTCACATCCACCTGATGATAAAGGAGTAATTCACAGAAATACACTTGAGGATTAAAGAAAACAATTCATCTGGATGCTTTTCTCAGAAGATCGTGTCTTAAAATGATTTTGGAAATGTGGTGCATGAATGCTCTCACTGTTTTTCTTGAGTTTTTGACGTCAAACATCTAAACATTCCTAAGTTAAGAAGCATTTTCTAGACGAGCAAACAACATTTTGTGTCAAAAATAAGCGAGTTTTCCTTAAAACAACTACAATAATATTGTTTTTGCTTCGAAATAACATTATTTTGCTTGTTTTAAGGAAACAAAATCACTTAATTTTAACTCGTTTCTGAAAACAAAACAATATTTGTCTATAAAATACTTCTTGATTTAATCATTTTAAGATATTTGGAGTAGACACGTGACAGAATAAAAAAGAAAAGCATTTTTACACTCAAAACAATGGTGTTTGCTGTTTGTTATACGCTGAAACAGCACAGTTCTTGAGTTGTTTTGAGGGACAACTTAATTGTTTTATTTTCAATCCACTTAAATTTGTAAAATTAAACTAATTAGTTAACTTAATTCTCTCATGTTAGGGTAATTCCCTCAACACAAATCTATTTCATGCAACCCCGTATTTTTGACAGTCTAATTTAGGGTCACTTTTGGCTTTTTACTGTATGGAATAGAGCAGCGTGAACATTCTGCTCAACATCTCTTTTTATGTTCTACGAACTAAAAAAAAAAGTTAAAAAAAATTCAAATTGTGTTTTTTTTTTTTTTTAATTATCAAAATAATCTTGTTTTCACTTTGAAATAACATTATCTGGCTTGTTTTAAGAAAACATAATAATATTTGTCTATAAAATGCTTCTTGATTTTAAGATTTTCAGATATTTGGAGTAAAAACGAGACAAAATCTAAGTAAGAAAAGCATTTTTACACTCAAAACAATGTTGTTTGCTGCTTATTCAAACTACTTAAAATAAGCTGAACAACACAAATCTTGTTTGTTTTCGGGCACAACTTAATTATTTTAAGTTCAATGAATGAAATTAAAACTAACTTAAAATAAAACTAATAAATTAACTTAATTCCTTTTGGGTTGTTTTTTACAGTGTAATTCAAGGCCACTTTAGGCTTTTATTTTGACTTCTGAAAACAAAACAATATTTGTCTATAAAATGCTTCTTGATTTAACCATTTTAAGATATTTGGACAAGAAATGAGTCAAAAAATAAGTAAGAAAAAAGTAAGAAAAGTATTTTTGCTGTGTGAAACACTCAAAACAATTTCAAAGATACACATTTTCTGTTTGTTCAAATTACTTATATAAAATAGGCTGAAGTGATGTAATTATTAAGGTTTTTAGGTCCAATCCACTTAAATTTGTAAAAAAATTAATTAAGTTAACTTAACTGCTTTATGTTGTCATAACACAAATCTATTGTGTGAAACCCAGTATTTTCTACAATGTAATTTAAGGTCACTTTTGGCTTTTACTGTATGGAAAAGAGCAGTGTGAACATTCTACTAAACATCTTTTTATGTTACATGAATCTAAAAAAGGCCAAAGAAATAATCCAGAGTCAAAAATTTGTTTTTCCTTAAAACAAGCAAAGTAATCTTGTTTTTGCTTTGAAATAGCATTACTTAGCTTGTTTTAAGGAAACAAAATCACTTCATTTTGACTCATTTTCTGAAAACAAAACAATATTTTTTTTTATTTATTGTCTAGAAAATGCTTCTTGATTTTAACATTTTTAGATATTTGGACAAGAAACGAAAAACACTAAGCATTTTCAGTGTGATATAAGGTCACTTTTGGCTTTTTTGTATGGAAAAGAGCAGCGTGAACATTTTTCTAAACGTCTCTTTTTATGTTCCACACATTTAAAAAGCAAATCAGGTTGATTTTTGCTGTGTGATAGACTCAAAAAAATTTCAAAGATACACATTTTCTGTTTGTTCAAATTAGTTATATAAAATAGGCTGAAACAATGTAATTATTTAAGCTTTTTAGGAGACAACTTAATTGTTTTATGTTCAATCCACTTAAATTTATAAAAAAAAAAAAAACTAAGTTAACTTATTTGCTTTATCTTGTCTTAACACAAATCTATTGTGTGAAACCCAGTATTTTCTACAATGTCATTTAAGGTCACTTTTGGCTTTTACTGTATGGAAAAGAGCAGCGTGAACATTCTACTAAACATATCTTTTTATGTTACATGACTCTAAAAAAGGTCAAAGAAATAATCCAGAATCAAAATTTTGTTTTTCCTTAAAATAAGCAA
This sequence comes from Danio rerio, assembly GCF_052040795.2. Taxonomy (NCBI): domain Eukaryota; kingdom Metazoa; phylum Chordata; class Actinopteri; order Cypriniformes; family Danionidae; genus Danio; species Danio rerio. The sequence goes on from NC_141025.1 coordinate 79,347,411, forward strand.
AGTAATCTTGTTTTTGCTTTGAAATAGCATTACTTAGCTTGTTTTAAGGAAACAAAATCACTTCATTTTGACTCATTTCTAAAAAACAAAACAATATTTTTTTTTATTTATGGTCTAGAAAATGCTTCTTGATTTCAACATTTTTAGATATTTGGACAAGAAACAAAAAACACTAAGCATTTTTCAATGTAATATAAGGTCACTTTTGGCTTTTTTGAATGGAAAAGAGCAGCGTGAACATTTTTCTAAACGTCTCTTTTTATGTTCCACACATTTAAAAAGAAAATCCGGCTTGTAATATCATAGGGAATTATCTCCATGATATTTTATATGGTGAACTACTCCTTTAATTTAATAATTGTCTGTTGTTTCTTGTGTTTTTCTCACATGCACAAACATATAAAAGTAATCAACACAAATGCATGAATACATTCACATGAAGATGTTTAGTATACGGTTGTAAAAGAAGCTACATCATCACAGAGTTGTTGTGTTTGTTGGGCTCATTTTCACTGGATGTTAAATGTAAAAAATAATTCAACATATATATATATATCTATATATACTGTATAGGAATGTGCTATATACTGAACCTAGCGCAGCTACTGTACATACAGTCACACAGAAAAGTCGATGAGCCTCATTTAAGGCTTAATAAAATATATTTTGCCACTCAATGACAACTAAGTTACAAAAATGAAATAAACATACTCTGTAATATTTGGTTACTGAGCGTTTGATTTGACGATATGATGTTTGAAATCTCATGAAAATGATGCGACGGCTCATATTTCACCCCCAAATCAAGAGAGAAGTGACGCTTCGGCTATTCAGAGGATCTATAATACATTCGGCTGTAATGAAACAGAGCATTTGTAGGATTCTCAATGCTTTCTGGGTCAATATTTTAGCTAGAATTAGGGAAAATAATCACTGTAACCGCCAAAAAAAAAAAGGTTATGTCTTATATTTTTAGTTCAATCAACAGCTTTTAATTATTTATGCTATTAATTATGTATAACTGAAAGAATTAGTCTGAAACTGGATTATTTGTTTGTAAAAAGTACATAAAAACATTTGTCGTAAACGTTTTTACAGTGAATAAAATGAATTGTCTTCGCTGCAAAAATGCATACACTATGAAGTACTCCAGTCATTACTGTTTGTATTATTATAACCGTTATTAATAATAACAATAATTAACATTAGAGTGATTTCTAAAGGATCACGCGACTCCATGTGAGGCCACAGTGCTAACCGCTGAGCTGCCCGGCTTTAAAATTGTAATATATTTGTCACGGTATGGTCATGGTATTTACATGGATCGCTAATGGACTACAAATCAACCATTTCATGGACTACAAGATCCAGTCATGCACCACACACACACACAGCAGTTCCCAATCCTGACTGATTGCATACACACAGCTGGAGGATTGTCAAAGACTGATTATTTAAGCAGCACACACACACACACACTGTTGCTGAGTCTTGTTTACTGCATTGTGGCTTGCTATGCTGTGCACCCTCGCCTTGTTTGTTTGTTTGTTTGTTTACGACTCTGGATTGCCTGTGTATATCTGCTTACTCCAGGTTTGACCTCTGCTTCCCTGAGCATTCTCTGTTTAATAAACCTGCATTTGGATCAACGTTGTCAGCGTCACATCATGTGACAATAATATTTATCAGGAAAATGCTTTTTGATCAAGGGATTTTTTGATATTCAGACTAAAAACAAGGCAAATACTCTAAGGGAGAAAGCAACTGTTGTGTTTCTGCATTGATTTGGGAGTTATATAGGACACCCTCGCTCAGATTTCGTGAGATTCAGCCACTTTATCTAGTGTTGGTCAAGCAAATATTTCAGAAATCTACATCCACAGACACTCAGAGGTAGCCATTTCCCAATCTGTCCCACAGGAGACAGCCGATTCAGTAACAACACAACAAATATAATGTATAAAAATAAAGGTAAAGAGCTGTACTGTTGCGGCTAGTGCTATAATCTAAACAAAACATTAATACTCCATGAAGAAACTTGTGTATGAGGAAATTCTCTTTGCATTGGATGAACTTTGTTTTGTTTTTTTCTTATCAGGGCGGTATGGTGGCTCAGTGGTTAGCACTGTGGCCTCGCGGAAAAAAGGTTGCTGGTTCGAGTCCCAATCTGGGTCAGTTGGCGTTTTTGTGTGGAGTTTGCATGTTCTCCTGTGTTGGCGTGCGTTGCAGCTGGAAGGGCATCCACTGCATAAACCGTGCTGGATAAGTTGGCGGTTCATTCCGCTGTGGCGACCCCTGATATATAAGGGATTAGGTCAAAGAAAAATGAAAGAACGAATGAATGAAATCATCAAATGCCAATAAAAAACCTTTATATTTTAATAAAACATTGTTTGAGGAAGTCTTATAGCGAGGGTGTTTGTTCCCTTAAAGGGACAGTTCACCCAAAAATGAACCTTTACTCACTATTTATTTTCCTTCATTCATTCATTTTCCTTCAGCTTAGTCCCTTATATATCAGGGGTCACCACTGCAGAATGAACCACCAACTATTCCAGCATATGTTTTACGCAGCGGATGCCCTTCCAGCTGCAACCCAGTACAGGAAAACACCCATACACACTCATTCACACACACACACACTCATACACTAGGGCCAACGTAGTTGATCAGTTCCCCTATAGCGCATGTGTTTGGACTGTAACCGGAGCACCCGGAGGAAACCCACACCAACAAGGGGAGAACATGCAAACTCCACACAGAAACACCAACTGACCCAGCCGGGACTCAAACCAGCGACCTGAGTGCTGTGAGACCACAGATCCTGCCAGTACTCTACCTCAAAGTATTTCCCAACATTTCTGAGTTTCTTTCTTCTGTTGAACACAAAAGAAGATAATTTGAAGAATGCTGTTGACTATCGACTGCCACAGTAGGGAAAACAAATGGAAGTCAATGGTTACCGGTTTCCAACATTCTTCTAAATATCTTTATTTGTGTTCAAGAGAAAAAAGAAACTCATAAATGTTAGAAATGAGTAGAGAGTGTGTAAATGATGACAGGGTTTTCAGTTTGGGCTGAACTGTCCCTTTAAGGCAATGTGGTTACACTGCGAAAAAAACAAACAAAGCTTTTCTTACTGAGAGTTTTTTGTATTGTTTTTAATCCAAATATCTCAAAATTCTTAAATCCAGACGCATTTTCTAGACAAAATATATCGTCTTGTTTTAATCTGTCAAAACAAAGTGGGGTTTTCCTTAAAACAAGCTAAATAATCTGCCAATGGAGGAAGCAGAATAGTCTTGTTTTTCATTTTGAAGTTAGATTATTGCCCTCACCCCATTTGCAGATTATTTATCCTGTAGTCTCATTTCTGAAAATAAAAAACTCATGCAAGGGGTCATATTTCACCAGGGGCGGATTTAACCAATCAGCAAGCTAAGTTTATTAATACTGTATATATTAATTATACATGACATCATTTTCTATCAGATTTAGTATGAGGAGGGTATAAAAAATCTCATTTGAACTTAATCATCCACCCTCAATCATGGAGCAGCCCAGCAGTCAAATCGGTAAAGACTTGGTTTTAATTGATTAGTTAATTAGATTTGAATTTGAGTTTTCAGTTGTACAGTAAATTCATTTTAAGTAAACAAATCACTTAAAACTTGTAACTTTCCTTTCTTTTTCATTACCTTATAACCTATTTTAACACATTTTTATTCTTATTTTTATAATTCTGATTATTTGTTTTTATTTTCTTACACTTGTCTCTTTTATTCCTGTTTATGTAAAGCACTTTGAATTGCCACTGTGTATGAAATGTGCTATATAAATAAAATTGCCTTGCCTAAAAAGTTTTACAGGATGCTTTACATGCAATTAATAAATAATGGTGCATTTTTGAATGCATTTGGAATTGCTTAGGGCTCCCAAATCACTAAACCCGCCCCTGTTTTTCACCCCGGAATCAAGAAAGAAAAGAAATAGGGTCGATCAGAGCATATATAACACATTTTGCTTATATATATATATATATGCATTTTGGATATTGTTTTGGTCAACATTTTAGTTATAAGTAGAGCAGTAAACACACAGTAACTTAGATGACTGCGCCTGTTGTTGTTTTTTCAGTCAATAAGACTCACAAAAAACATTGAATTAAACTATGTAGAACTAAAACGAACTGTTTGAAACTCGTCTATCTCATTAAAATAAGTGTATAAAACACTGATGCCAAAATAAAGAGAGTTTTTACATATATAAAAGGCAATCAAATCTGCCAATAGGGGAAGCAGAATAATCTTGTTTTTCTTTCGACATAAGATTATTGGCAGATTATTTAGCTTGTTTCAATTAAAAACTCTCTTCATTTTGACTCATTATTTCTGAAAACAAGCCAACATGTGTTACTTGTAATGGAAATGCTTCTCGATCTGGGAATTTTGAGATATTTTGGACTAAAAACAAAACAAAAACTTGAAAAGCATGAGTTTTAGCAGTGTATGGAAATAAATATGAGATATGAAGGGAAAACACGAATAAACCCACGCTGTCTTTCATCGCCCGTGTCCAATAGTCAGCTAAGGTTGCTGCATTGTCAGTCCTCAGTGGAGTGTTTTGGAAATATCGGGGCGGTCTGACGTTTATTTGTTCGTCTCTTTGAGCCGCATTTAGCGGTGCGTCAGACCGCTTTGTGTCTGTGAGATCTGATTGGCCTCCGTCAGAGAAAAATGCCACCAATTTCCTGTTAGTTCCTGGGGGTTATGCGTTGTTTTTCCTGTCTCTGGGAGCCGAGGTTTTCCTTTTTATTTTTTTTGTTCTGCGTCCCCGCTGACTTCCTGAGGCCGATGAGCCGTTTGAGGCCTGTTCAGCACATTTGATCCGTCTGCAGTGTGTTTGCGGTGCCGATTTTTAGTTTTCGTGGCCATGTTAACAGCCTTCCCACTGCATGCAGTCACCGTCCGAAAATTGTGTTTAATAAAGTAACGTGTGTCCTGTTTTTGCACTGTTCAAAATAATTAGCATTTATTGACTGACATGGATATCAATTTCTTTACACGCTGCTGAAAATGCTCGTCTTACTGAGAGTTTTTGTCTTGTTTCTAGTCCAAATGTCCAGATATTCTTAAACCAAGAAGCATTTTCTGGACAAGTTCAAAATATAGTCTGATTTCAGACATAATGAGTCAAAATGAAGTGAGTTTTTAATTGAAACAAGCCAAATAATCTGCTTAATTATAGGGTGAGAAAAATAATAAGTGTATTGTGTGATCCTGTTGGCTGAATATTTTGCTTGTTTCAATTAAAAACTCACTTAATTTTGACTCTTCATGTCTGAAAATAAGACAATATGTCTGTGTTGTCAAGAAAATTCTTCGACTAGAAACAAGACAAAAACTCTCAGTAAGACAAGCATTTTAGCAGTGAAGTCAATGGTGACAGGTTTTAAACATTCTTCAAAATATCTTCTTTTGTTTTTTTTTTCATACAATCGAAAGTCAGACAGGTTTGGAACAAGTGAATCAAGTCATTTTCATTCAGCTTAGTCTTTTATTTATTTTTTCATGGCCATGTTAACAGGTTATAGCCTTCCTACTGCATGCAGTCGTGGTTTATTGTGTTTAATAAAGTATCGTGTGTCCTGTTTTTGCACTGTTTAAAATAATTAGCATTTATTGACTGACATGGATATCGATCTCTTTACACGCTGCTGAAAATGCTCATCTTACTGAGAGTTTTTGTCTTGTTTCTAGTCCAAATGTCCAGATATTCTTAAATCAAGAAGCATTTTCTGGACAAGTTAAAAATATAGTCTGATTTCAGACATTTTAAGTCACAATTTAGTGAGTTTTTTATTGAAACAGACCAAATAATCTGCTTAATTATAGGGTGAGAAAAATAATCTAATTTCCTCTATGAAATAAGTGTATTGTCTGATCCTGTTGGCTGAATATTTTGCTTGTTTCAATTCAAAACTCACTTAATTTTGACTCTTCGTGTCTGAAAACAAGACAATATGTCTGTGTTGTCTAGAAAATTCTTCTTGATTTCAGAATATTTAGACGTTTGGACTAGAAACAAGACAAAAACTCTTAGTAAGTCAAGCATTTTAGCAGTGAAGTCAAGGGTTACAGGTTTTTAAGCATTCTTCAAAATATCTTCTTTTGTTTTTTTCATAGGAACGAAAGTCAGACAGGTTTGGAACAAGTGGACTACTCATTTATTTAGATTCCTTTGGCTTAGCCTCTTTATTTATCACGGGTCACCACAGCGGAATGACCCACCAACTGTTCCAGTATATATTTTACACAGCGGATGCCCTTCCAGCTGCAACCCAGTACTAGGAAACATCCACAGGTTGACTAAATGATGACAAAATGTTCATTTTTGAGTGAACTGCCCCTTTATAAGGAGGCGTGTCCCCAAACCCCACCCCTAAACACAACCATAATTGGTGGATGAGCAATTCACATCATACAAATCCATCTGATTTAGCCAGTATATCACTATATTTATCACTATATTTAGCCGATATAGATGGATTTGTATGATGTGAATTGCTCATCCACCAATTAGGGTTGTGTTTAGGGTTGGGGTTTGGGGACACGCCTCCTTTTAAAGGGGCAGTTCACTCAAAAATGAATCATTTAGTCAACCTGTGGATGTTTCCTAGTACTGGGTTGCAGCTGGAAGGGCATCCGCTGTGTAAAATATATGCTGGAACAGTTGGTGGGTCATTCCGCTGTGGTGACCCCTGATAAATAAAATGGCTAAGCCGAAGGAAACTAAATGAATGAGTAGTCCACTTGTTTCAAACCTGTCTGACTTTCGTTCCTAAGAAAAAAACAAAAGAAGATATTTTGAATAATGCTCGAAAACCTGTAACCATTGACTTCACTGCAAAAAACGCTTGTCTTACTGAGAGTTTTTGTTACTGAAAGCTACGATATCATTGGCTGCTTTAACATGGACGTCAGTAATCTAATTATTTACCTTATAATAAAGTCACGTTAAGGTCATCAAAAGTAGTTGTTTACATGGTCGACTCGTAATCAGAGTGTCGTCTTAATCATATTAAAACTCGAGTATCGGTGTCCATGTAAACATACTCATTGACTGCATCTGGACCGCACACACACTGCAGACCTCATGTGAAACTGGCGTGAGGTTTGAGGTTTCTGGTTTCTCCATTTCAGGACGGGGTTGTGCCATGCTGCTGGTGGGTTTCAGATTCCTCCTGTTGGATCAGGACGGGGTTATGCCATGCTGCTGGTGGGTTTCAGACTCCTCCTGTTGGATCAGGACGGGGTTATGCCATGCTGCTGGTGGGTGTGCTCTGGGTGCTGCCGATGCTGGCGTTGGCGCTGCTGTTCTCGGATGGAGACGGGTGGGTGGGCACTGGCTGGCGTTTGGTCAGACCACACGGGCATCCGGATATGGAGAGGACTGGACAAAACACAGAGCCAATGAATGAGCGCAATCAAGAGAAACAAACACAGCAGACTTCCCTGGCGACTATCAGATGAAGCCATCGCAGCGTGGAGAGGAAATGCACTGGAAGCCAAACCATCGAGTGCCTGCTGT
>NC_141025.1:79357500-79372500 GCF_052040795.2 Danio rerio
ATGAACCATAAAGCACCAGTGAGCAGAACTCCGATCAGAAATCCTCCGAACGCGATGCCCAGAACAGCCGAGAGTCCAAACTCAAAACACGAATCTGGAACAGAGCAGGAGTTCAGTTATTATAATAGATTATCTGGGGATGCAACAAAAAACGGGGGCTCGTCCGGGATTTGTCGAGTTTGTAGACGTTTTAATGAGACATTTGTAAAACAGAAAATAAATATATTAGTCAGTTTCTTATTGTCTCGTGTAGAACTAATAACAAAAAAATTATAAAATAAACAAATGTATGAAAGAACAGATATTATCCGGACATTTTATATTTATATTAATGCCTTGTGAAGGTATTTCCTCCATAGTGTCCCTGTGGTTCAGTTGAAAACTATAATTAGGATGAACTGGGGATGCAACATTAATTGGGGGCTCGTCCGGGATTCAGAACCAGAACCTCTGGGAAGATCACACGATTTCTGGGTTTCATTACATCATGAAATGTTTAGACGATTTAATGTTTCTCCTCTAGGTGGCGATCTGTTATTTGTGTTAAACTATAAAATCCACATGAATTATGCGTGTTCACTCAGATCGCCCCCTAGTGCTGAATCAATGAACAGCTTTTACAGATTTATTCTGTTTTTCAGTTGAAAATTGTAACTAGGATGAGCTGGAGATGCAACATAAATTGGGGGCTCGTCCGGGAGTGTGTTCACTGAGATCGCCCCCTAGTGGTGAATTAATGAAGAGGTTTTATAGTTTGTACCTGATCTAAGATCAGTTTGACGAGTTTCTGGATGCTTTAATGAGACATTTGTAAAGCAAAAAGGAATATATTAGTTAGTAGTCTCTTATTGTCCTGTTTAGAGCTCAGTGAAATATAAAAACTTTAATTTTTATTAGCTTAATTTTTTTTATATGAATATGCAGACACTTAATATTTATATTTATGTCTTTAGAAACTATTTTATCAATAACCTCCCTGTGGTTTAGTTAAATTAATAATTATAAGTTTAAAATTATAAATAAAACTATAATCAAGATGAACTGGGGATGCAACATAAATTGGGGGCTCGTCCGGGATTCAGAACCAGAACCTCTGGGAAGATCACACGATTTCTGGGTTTCATTACATCATAAAATGTTTAGACGATTTAATGTTTCTCCTCTAGGTGGCGATCTGTTATTTGTGTTAAACTATAAAATCCACATGAATTATGTGTGTTCACTCAGATCCCCCCCTAGTGCTGAATCAATAAACAGCTTTTATAGATTTATTCTGTTATTCAGTTGAAAATTGTAACTAGGATGAGCTGGAGATGCAACATAAATTGGGGGCTCGTCCGGGAGTGTGTTCACTCAGATCGCCCCCTAGTGGTGAATCAATAAACAGGTTTTATAGTTTTTTATCTGAACTCAGATCAGTTTTATGAGTTTGTAGACGTTTTAATGAGACATTTCTAAAACAAAAAGGAATATATCAGTTAGCAGTCTCCTATTGTCCCGTTTAGAGTCCACAATGAAAAAACTATATCATTTTTTTTATTATTTATTAAAGAACGCAAATATGCAGACACAATACTTATACTCATGCCTTGTAAATGCATTTACTCCTTAACGTCCCTGTGGTTCAGTTAAAAAGTAGGATGAACAGGGGATGCAACAGAAATTGGGGGCTCGTCCGGGAGCGTGTTTGCTCAGATCGCCCCCTAGTGCTGAATCAACGAACAGGTTTAATAGTTTTTACCTGATCTCAGATCAGTTTTATGAGTTTGTAGACATTTTTGAGACATTTGTAAAGCAAAAATTGGATATATTAGTTAATAGTCTCTTAGTGTCTCGCTTTAAGCCCACAATGAAAAAACAATAAGCTTTTCAGGCTGTATAACAGATCGCAAATATGCAGACACTCAATGTTTATATTCATGCCTTGTGAAGGTGTTTTCTCCATAACTTCCCTTTGGTTCAGTGGAAAATTATACTTAAGATGAACTGGGGATGCAACATAAATTGGGAGCTCATCTGTGATTCAAACCCGGAACCTTTAGCAAGATCACCAGTGTAATATAGACCCACACACAGAATGTGAAGTTTTCCATTATTCTTCATGTGATCACATGCTACCATCTCACTTCTAAAATGCCACGTTAAAGTAAACAAACTCTTACACACAGCACTGCACATCAATGTCAGTTTCAAAGTTATGGACCAATCAGAGCTTGTAGGCGGGGTTAATCTACTTATGTATTAATCCACAGGTCACGTGTGTTCTCTAGGATCTGCTAGGAGTCGCTGTGTGTTTTTGGAGGATGCGAGTCCTCACGCTGTCTTTCCTGTTTTTTTTTTATTTGGTTTTTTTGTGAGTGTCTAAAGTTCATCCCCTGCTCTGCTCTTTCCGGCCTCTTGTTTGTTCAGCTTCTGACCAAACACACAAATAAGGCTGATGTTTGCTGGAAGCTCTGCTGCTGACTCGGGGAGGAAAACAAATAAAACAGGGACATAAAGCAGACCCTTCCTGTGGCACCGAACCAAAAAAAAGTTCTTCAAGGGCCCTCGGGAGGGATCGTTCGAGGGTTAAACACTCTCGCCGTCACTGCAAACATGCTTTAGCAAACACTCCGGCATCAAAGTGTGTGATTACGGAGGGATGAAGAACCTGAGGGGAGACCAGCATCTGCAGGTGACCTTCCTGCTTCCTGTCATTGTCACGAAGAGAGAGAGAGAGTGTGTGCGTGTGTCAAACGGTGGAGGAGTAAACAGGACTCAATCCATCCAGGAGACGAATAATGAGGCTTTCAAGGTGCAGGAATTGACCTAGTGGCTAAAATAGGCATTGCAGTTCAAAATATTACACGGCAAAAATGCTTTCTTACTTACTTTTACTCAGTTTTTGTCTTGTTTTTAGTCCAAATAATTCTTAAATCAAGAAGGATTTTCTTGGCAATGACTTGTTTTCAGAAATAAGTCAAAATTAAGTGAGTTTTTTCAGTCATTATTATGTGTAATGAGGCTTTAAAGTTGCAGGAATTGACACCTAGTGGCTAAAGTAGGTATTGCAGTCCAAATTCTTCATTCATTCATTCATTTTCTTGTCGGATTAGTCCCTTTATTAATCCGGGGTCGCCACAGCGGAATGAACGGCCAACTTATCCAGCAAGTTTTTACGCAGCCGATGCCCTTCCAGCTGCAACCCATCTCTGGGAAACATCCACACACATTCACACACACACTCATACACTACTGACAATTTAGCCTACCCAATTCACCTGTACCGCATGTCTTTGGACTGTGGGGGAAACCGGAGCACCCGGAGGAAACCCACACGAAGGCAGGGAGAACATGCAAACTCCACACAGAAACGCCAACTGAGCCGAGGTGAGGCGACAGCACTACCTACTGCGCCACTGCCTCGCCCCCAAATTCTTAATATTACACTTAAAAAATATGAGTAACAAAATGAAATGATTCAGGGAAAAAGTATTGAACACATGAAGAAAGGGAGGTGTATTTGGGCAGTGAAAGCCCAGACAGCAGCTGAAATCTCTCAGTAGTTCTTCAGCAATCCTCTGCCCTTCCTCAGTGTAGATGAATATCAGCTGCTTCAGTCCAGCATCTACATCAGCAGGAGGATGAAGATCAAACCATTTCAGCAAGACAATGATCCACAACACAGCCGAGGAGACTCTCAGATGCTTTCAGAGAAAGAAAATCAAGCTGCAGAATGGCCCAGCCAATCCCCTGATCCGAATCCAATAGAGAATACAGAATACAGCTCAAATTTGATAAACGAGACCCACAGAAGCATCAAGATTTGGACGCTCTGTTGAAGTCTGTGAGAAACTCACACCTGAGCAATGCATGAGGCTTCATTCTCCATATGAGAGGCAGCTTTTTGTTTTTTTAAACCTAAGATGTTTTGTGAATTTGACCCCCGGTCCCCAGGCTATCAGAGTTGTCTTGTGAAAGGAACTCAAGCAAACCTCAGAAGCCTCCTTTATTGTCTCAAACACACACCAGTGAAGTAAAAACAGCGAGTCGGAGCACGTACAGTCCTGTCCTGCGGAAAGATGACCCCCGTGTCAGTGATAGAGTCTGAGACTTTTCCAGAAAACGTCTGATAATTGCTGTGAAGAGATTGTGTGTGAACAGACCCCTTTTAAAACAAAATACCTGAGCTGAGAGAGTCACATCAGTAAATTGATGGAATTCTGCACATTCTTTAATTCATCAGGGAAGTCGATTCAGTAATTTTACATCAATCAATCAACATTATTGTGTGAAAGAGGCTTCTGTCTGGCTCAAATGAGCTATTTTTTTTGTCTTAAAGGTACAGTTCACCCCAAAATAAATGTAATTTACTGTCATTTCTGTTGAACACAAAAGAAGCTAAAAACCTGTAACCATTGACTTCTATAGGATTTGTTTTTCCTACTATGGAAGTCAATGGTTACAGGTTTAATACAATTATTCCCATACAGCATCTTTAACTGTCTATAGATCAAGACCCATGATCACTACACATCTTAAAGGGACAGTTCACCCATAACATTTTTTTTACTCACTATTTACTGTGAATTCAAAGCTTTGTGAGTTTCTTTCTTCTGTTAAACACTAAAGAAGATAATTTTAAGAATGATAGCAACTGGTAACCATTAACTTCCATTGTAGAAAAAAACAAATACAGGTTATAGTATAGTTACAGGTTTCTAACATTTTTCAAATGTCTTCTTTTGTGATCAACTAAAGAAAGAAACTCCCGAAGAAGATGTTTTGAAGAATGTTGGAAACCGGTAACCATTGACTTCCATTGTTTGTTTGTTTTCTACAATTGAGGTCAATGGTTACAGGTTTTCAAAATATCTTCTTTTGTTTTCATCAGAAGAAAGAAACTCATGAAGAAGAAGATATTTTGAGGAATGTTAGAAACCGGTAACTATTGACTTCTATTGTAGAAAAAAATAACAGAGGTCACAGTATTGTTACAGGCTTCTAACATTTTTCAAAATATCCTCTTTTGTGCTCAACAGAAGAAGGAAATTCACGAAGAAGATATTTTTAAGAATGTTAGAAACCGGTAACCACTGACTTCCATGCTATTTTTTTCCCACCAATGAAAGTCAATGGTTACAGGTTTTCAAAATATCTTTTTGTTTTCATCATAAGATAGAAACTCACGAAGGAAAAGATATTTTGAAGAATGCTAGAAACCAGTAACCATTGACTTCCATTGTAGAAAAAACAAATAGTGGTTATAGTATAGTTACAGGTTTGTAACATTTTTCAAATGTCTTCTTTTGTGCTCAACTGAAGAAAGAAACTCACGAAGAAGATGTTTTGAAGAATGTTGGAAACCGGTAACCATTGATTTCCATTGCCTGTTTGTTTTCTACAATTGAGGTCAATGGTTACAGGTTTTCAAAATATCTTCTTTTGTTTTTATCAGAAAAAATAAACTCATGAAGAAGAAGATATTTTGAAGAATGTTGGAAACCTGTAACCATTGTCTTCCATGGGATTTTTTTCCTACAATGAAAGTCAATGGTTACAGGTTTTCAAAATATCTTTTTGTTTTCATCAGAAGATAGAAACTCACGAAGAAGAAGATATTTTGAAGAATGCTAGAAACCGGTAACCATTGACTTCCATTGTAGAAAAAAACTAATAGTGGTTTCAGTATGGTTACAGGCTTCTAACATTTTTCAAAATATCTTCTTTTGTGCTCAACAGAAGAAACTCATGAAGAAGAAGATATTTTAAAGAATGTTGGAAACCTGTAACCATTGTCTTCCATGGGATTTTTTTTTCTACAATGAAAGTCAATGGTTACAGGTTTTCAAAACATCTTCTTTTGAGTTCAACAGAAAAAAAAAACTCATAAAGATATAAATAGTGAGAAAATAGTGAGTAAAACATCATTATTTTAAGTGAACTACCTCTTTAAATCTGAAAGTAGCTCCTAATTACATAACGATCAAGGAGACAAGCTTTCAAAATTAATGCTGAGTCTTAAATGTATTGACTTGGAAATCAATGGTTATAGATTTCTAACATTTTTCAAACTATCTTCTTTTGTGTTCAACAGGGAAAAAAAGTGAGTGAAAGACAGGGTGAGTAAAACAGTGAGTAGATGTTCATTTTTGGGTGAACTGCCCCTTTAAGATGTTTTCTGATCAGACTCTGATCAGGCAAACCACAGAAGCCTGCTCTATTGTCTCAAGCACACAGCAGTGAAGTGAAAACAGCGTGTCTGAGCACGTACAGTCCTGTCCTGCAGAAATCTGACCCCGTGTCAGTGTTAAAATCAGGCTACATCTGAGGAATGCTCGTGTTTTTATTCCAGACTCATCTTCCCGGAGAGCGTCTTCTTCCCTATTGATGAACAACACCTTCCCTTCTTTGTGTGCGGCCGACAATAGCGACCCGGACCCCGTGTTGCGGAAAGGCCACGCATACCAGACCGCGGACACAATAAATCCCCAAATGCCTCATTATTTCTGATTGCGGATCACAAGGTCATTAAACAGGCCTTCCTATAAACAGGCCCGTCCCGTCCGCTCGTCCTCGTACCCCGACCTCATCCACATGTCCACTAATGACGTCACACTGCAGAAAACACCAGCTCTGCCTCCTAAACATGTCTACTGTTCTGTGAAGGACAGTTCAAGTCTAAATTATTAGATATATCATCAAATATTGCCCAAATGATGTTGAACAGAGTCAGGAATTTCTCACAGTGTTTCCTCTAATATTTGTTCTTCTGGAGAAAGTCTGATTAGTTTTATTTCGGCTAGAATAAAAGCGGTTTTTAATAGTTTTAAAGCCATTGTAAGGTCATTATTATTGGCCCCTTCAGCAATATTAGTTTCTGATTGTCTCCAGAACAAACCACGGTTATACTATAGCTACCCACATGGAAGGAACCTATATGAGCATATATGAAACCTATATACAGTATGCACATGTATGATAATATATACACTGCATATATGCGTATATATGCTATAAATAGGCAAACTTACAGTATATATATGTGCACATACAGGCCATATAGGTCTCCTGTATTATACTCCTTGTATACTGCCAAGATTGTGTGCACTGAAACGTGCGTGTGGGACTGCGGCTCTGCAGCTGGACATAACTCAGTTTAGTTGATCAGTTCCCCTATAGCGCATGTGTTAGGACTGAGGGGTAAACCGGAGGAAACCTACACCAACATGGGGACAACATGCAAACTCCACACAGAAACAGACTCGAACCAGCAACTTTCTTGCTGTAAGGCTACAGTGCTAACCACTGAGCCACCGTGCCACCAAGTACTCTCTCTCTCAAGCATTTCCAAACACTTATGAGTTTCTTCTGTTAGACACAAAAGAAGATATTTTGAAGAATGCTGTTGACTGTTGACTGCCAGAGTAAGAAAAACAAATGGAAGTCAATGGTTACCGGTTTCCAACATTCTTCAAAACATCTTAGTTTGTTAATTAACAGTCGTTCAAACATCTTTATCGAAGTCTCTCCCCCTAAAGATTGGTCTCACACATCCGGCATGTTTGTAGTTTTTTAGCACTTTTTAACCACATTTGTAGTTCTAATCCACCTCACATGCAACATGCAATGCATTATGGGTAAAATTAGCCATTAGAGGATCTGCACTGTGAAAACTGGATAAATGTGGATCCTCATTTCAGCTTATTATAATTTAGGACACATTACGGCTATTTTTGAAGGCTATTTAGGATGGATAGTGTGTGAATCGAGACGAAGCATTGGAGATTTTGACTTGCTACCAGTCCGTATATCTTCTGAAAAGGAAAGTTCAATCAAAGATAGAAATCCTGCTGAACACAAAGGAAGATATTTTGAAGAATGTTAGAAACCGGTAACCATTCATTCATTTTCTTTTCGGCTTACTCCCTTTATTAATCTGCGTTCGCCACAGTGGAATGAACCGCCAACTTATCCAGAATATATGTTTTACACAGTGGATGCCCTCCAGCCCAGTACTGGGAAACACCCATACACACTCTTTCGCACACACACACTTATACACTATGGACAGTTTGGTTGATCAATCCCCCTATACCGCATGTGTTTGGACTGTGGGGGAAACCGGAGCAAACCCACGCCAACACAGGGAGAACATGCAAACTCTACACTGAAACACCAACTGATCCAGCCCAGACTCGAACCAGCAACCTTCTTGCTGTAAGGCTACAGTGCTAACCACTGAGCCACCGTGCCACCCAGAACTCTCTCTCTCAAGCATTTTCAAACACTTATGAGTTTCTTCTGTTAGACACAAAAGAAGATATTTTGAAGAATGCTGTTGACTGTTGACTGCCAGAGTAAGAAAAACAAATGGGAGTCAATGGTTACCGGTTTCCAACATTCTTCAAAACATCTTAGTTTGTTAATTAACAGTCGTTCAAACATCTTTATCGAAGTCTCTCCCCATAAAGGTTGGTCTCACACATCCGGCATGTTTGTAGTTTTTTAGCACTTTTTAACCACATTTGTAGTTCTAATCCACTTCACATGCAACACGCAATGCATTATGGGTAAAATTAGCCATTAGAGGATCTGCACTGTGAAAACTGGATAAATGTGGATCCTCATTTCAGCTTATTATAATTTAGGACACATTACGGCTATTCTTGAAGGCTATTTAGGATGGATAGTGTGTGAATCGAGACGAAGCATTGGAGATTTTGACTTGCTACCAGTCCGTATATCTTCTGAAAAGGAAAGTTCAATCAAAGATAGAAATCCTGCTGAACACAAAGGAAGATATTTTGAAGAATGTTAGAAACCGGTAACCATTCATTCATTTTCTTTTCGGCTTACTCCCTTTATTAATCTGCGTTCGCCACAGTGGAATGAACCGCCAACTTATCCAGAATATATGTTTTACACAGTGGATGCCCTCCAGCTCAGTACTGGGAAACACCCATACACACTCTTTCGCACACACACACTTATACACTATGGACAGTTTGGTTGCTCAATCCCCCTATAGCGCATGTGTTTGGACTGTGGGGGAAACCGGAGCAAACCCACGCCAACACAGGGAGAACATGCGAACTCCACACTAAAACACCAACTGATCCAGCCCAGACTCAAACCAGCAACCTTCTTGCTGTAAGGCTACAGTGCTAACCACTGAGCCACCGTGCCACCCAGAACTCTCTCTCTCTCAAGCATTTCCAAACACTTATGAGTTTCTTCTGTTAGACACAAAAGAAGATATTTTGAAGAATGCTGTTGACTGTTGACTGCCAGAGTAAGAAAAACAAATGGGAGTCAATGGTTACCGGTTTCCAACATTGGAGTTTTTGACTTGCTACCAGTCCGTATATCTTCTGAAAAGGAAAGTTCAATCAAAGATAGAAATTCTGCTGAACACAAAGGTAGATATTTTGAAGAATGTTAGAAACCGGTAACCATTCATTTTCTTTTCGGCTTACTCCCTTTATTAATCAGCGTTCGCCACAGTGGAATGAACCGCCAACTTATCCAGAATATATGTTTTACACAGCGGATGCCCTTCCAGCCCAGTACCGGGAAACACCCATACACACTCTTTTGCACACACACACTTATACACTCATAGACTACGGACAGTTATCAATCCCCCTATACCGCATGTGTTTGGACTGTGGGGGAAACCGGAGCAAACCCACGCCAACACGGGGAGAACATGCCAACTCCACACTGAAACACCAACTGATCCAGACGAGACTCAAACCAGCGACCTTCATGCTGTGAGGTCACAGTGCTAACCACTGAGGCCTTATTTTTGCTGATGGGAGTTGTTTTGAACGCAGGACAATGGCGTGCCGTCCCATTGTCGTGTTTGATAATGAGTGCTGATGAATGGCGTTTGGAAAGGGAGGATTGATTTCCGCTGTGTTTCTAAATTAGCACTCGACGTTAGCAAATCAGGGTTCGAGGTTATAGGCCATCAGTTTATTGAATATCTGCAACATTAATTTCTAGCAGCTGACGCACAGAGATGACCTTATAAACCGGTGTTTATAAAATATGCCTTTCCGCAGATTTCAGCCTCGGCTTTTGTGCTCATCATCAGTATTTTAGACGGTGAGGGAACTTCTGGAGGACGTTTAATCTAGTGTGTGCATTATTCTCTAATAATTCCCAAATCTGCAGTGCATTATTCCCCTTCATTCGCAGTTCAGATGTCGTGTATGTGTCGGCTTTCTGTCTTTAAACTACAAACTGTGTGTTTTAAATTGTCGGAGCTTGAAGCAGATGGAAATATGAGAGGACTGTGCTGCGTTTCTACGAGGATCTCAGGGTAGCCGCCATTACGGCTCATTGTTTTGTTTCCCGCCAGCCTCCGTACAGGTCACATGACTGAAAGATATGAATAATTATCTTGTACTCACTTGTGGTTGGTGTAAATGGCTTGACCTGCACGTTCCTCTTCACTGGGGTTTCGCTCGTACAACTCTAAAATCAGACAAAACAACACGCACATCTATTACAAATGTGCTTTTGTGGAGAGTCTGACTGCTGCATGGTCTGCGAAACACACGCAGGCCTGACACATTAACCAATATGTGGACGTACCGCACAACATGTGGCTCAAATATTTTTTGGTGATGCAATAAACACTCACCGGCCACTTTATTAGGTACACCTTACTAGTAGCAGGTTGGACTCCCTTTTGCCTTCAGAACTGCTTTAATCCTTCATGGCAGAGACTCAACAAGCTACTGGAAATATTCCTCAGAGATTTTGCTCCATGTTGACATGATAGCATCACACAGTTGCTGCAGATTTGTCGGCTGCACATCCATGATGCCAATCTCACCACATCCCAAAGCTGCTCTATTGGATTAGAGACGCAACAAGGCATTTGCGCCCACAGAACTGCCGCTCACTGGATATTTCCTCTTTGTCAGAGCATTCTCTGTAAACCCTAGAGATGGTTGTGCGTGAAAATCCCAGCAGATCAGCAGTTTCTGAAATACTCAGAGCAGCCCGTCATGCCACGTTCAAAGTCTCTTAAATCCCCTTTCTTCCCCATTCTGATGCTCGCTCTGACCTGCAGCAGATCCTCTTGACCATGTCTACATGCCTAAATGCAGTGAGCTGCTGCCATGCGATTGGTTGATTGGATATTTGCATTAATAAGCAGTTGGACAGGTGTACCTAATAAAGTGGCCAGTGAGTGTATATCACCCATACATGAAAACTAATTCTACTCTACTGGAGGTGTCAGTGTGGTTAAAACACTGTAGTGTTTACTATAAATTACTATAGTATATTTTCATGTTGGTTGCAGATCTGGCAGCAGATATCGCAGCCTCTGTCACTTGTTATCTTGCACTTTTTTGTTAACATTTCTGATTATTTATTTAAGATATGCATTTTCACATCCTGACTCCAACACCTCGTTATTACATTGTTAAAATGGCTATAATTAAATTAAATATCATTAAGAATAAATCATTGTGTGTTGTTTGGAAGAGTGCACTTGCATTGTGATGATATTATATTGTCATTCTGGCATTATATAAATATAATGAGAGGCATAAAATGTCCTAAAATTTACAATAATATTGTTTATTGCAATATATTTAGTGCAATATATCGTACAACGAAAATAGATATCTTGGCAGGCCTATGCCACAGCCGTATCAACCTGCAGCCTAACACTGGTTACCCACTGAAGCTAAGCAGGGCTGAGACTGCTCAGTGTCTGGATGGGAGACCACATGGGAACACTAGGTTGCTGTTGGCAGTGGTATTAGTGAGGCCAGCAGGGGGCGCTCAACCTGCGGTCTGTGTGCGTCCTAATGCCCCAGTATAGTGAAGGAGACTCTATACTGTCAGTGAGCGCCGTCTTTCAGATGAGATGTTAAAGTGAGCTCCTGACTGTCTGTGATCATTAAAAATCCCATGGCACTTCTGGTAAAGAGTAGGGATGTAACCCCGGTGTCCTGGCTAAATCCTTTCCAAATTCTCCACCATGGCACTCCAATCATCTCCATCCACTGAATTGGCTCTATCACAGTCTCTCCACTCCCCCATAGCTGGTGTGTGGTGAAGCACTGGCGCCGTTGTCCAGTAGCTGCCGGAGCATCATCCAAATGGAGCTACACACTGCTGGTGGTAGGGAGAGACCCCCCTCTTCCTCCCCTCACTTTGGGCGATTTCGCCTCAATAGATGCACCATATAAATACACATTACAGTACATATGCATGCACAAACCTCCTCATTGTTTATCCTTTTGACGCCGCAGAGTTTTACAGCACATTCGAGGTCCCAGGAGCCGGCCGGCAGGTCCTGCAGGATCTGGAAGGAGAAGCTGAGCCTCTTGGGACAGTCTTTAATAAAACACGGCTCTTCTCTGAACGGCATTTCTCTGGTTACTGGCGTGGATCGAACCCAGCAGCTGCTGACTCTGATGCTGGCCTCTCGAAACGTCTGGCTGGAGATCTGCAGGAGAAAAACCCCAAACTGAGACTTTTGCATTGTTGCATTTCTGTCATAGCAATTGTAAAAAACTTTAATGCACAGTAATAATAACATGTAAAACACCTTGCTAAACTTTTGAAACCATGGTTTTCTTAAGATGAATTCACAACTGAACATAATTAATGTTTAGTAATTAATTAACTATTAATAAATAATTAACTACTAATAACTAAATTAATAAATAACTAAAATAAATAACTAAACTACTAATAATTAATGAACTATTTCGTTTTTAAAACTAATCTGCTTTGACTGCTGTACTGGTCCATGATTGAAGCTGGGGGACACATTTGTGCAGATGTAATATTTACAAACAAATTAACATTTTTAGAGCCTCAACGTACAAAATATGGTAGAAAACATGTTATATATAATCTATAGTGTCATTTTTATTTCCAGGTATTTATTTGGGGGCCCTCAGATTTCCTGGGGCCCTAAGCGGCCACTTACCTGAGACACTGCTCGCTGCAGAGCCGCTTGAGCTCCAACTCCTCCTCCTGTAAGCTGTTTTAATGCGTACACCCACCCCACCCCTAAGCCCAACCCCCAATGACATCACTTGTAGAAGGAAGGAGGAGCTGGAGTTCAAGCTCCCCCTTACTGGAGCTCAAGTGGCTCTGCAGTGAGCATCCCTTGACTTACCTTGCTTATTAGTTAAATCTGCCCCTGGTGTTGGGTAACATTAAGAAAAGCAGTGTATTTTTTGCAGTGCAGTCTTTCCTAAAGCTGGTCTGTCACTGACAGCTGAAATAAATCTCCACTATACATAAGTGTTCCATGTGTGTGTGTGTGTGTGTGTGTGTGTGTGTGTGTGTGTGTGTGTGTGTTTTACCTCAGCATACACCCTCTTGTCGCTCAGGACTCTGCTGTTGTTATCTATAGGTGTTGTGAAATCTGGAGACGAGAAGAGTTGCATCTGAACAGGAAACGGAGGAGAAGTGGGCGCTGCAGTAGTTTTCTCCACTTCTGTTGGAGCTACAGGAGAAAAACACAGAGTGTTAGATTTAAAGGGGAACTACTATTAACAAACATCACTGTGTGTGAATATCTCCAGCCTCTCTAATGGTGCACATTAATTCTGTGTTTGTCTAATCAGACTTGATGAATGACACACTTTGATTGACATTCTCTCTCTGTAGGTGTCATCAGCGGGGGAAAGCCCCGCCCACTAGTGCCCATCTCTCCCTCATTAGCATCTCCAGCAGCCCTGAGTGAGAAGCAGCCGTCTGTCCATTAGCCATTAGAGTGTTTGAGCTGCTAGAGATGATGTCAGCATAGACTAACAGCGACAGGAGCGACATAGACTGACACAAGCATGGAGCACACACTCACACCTGACCTGCACTCACAACACACACACTGCTGTTTCACATCTTCCACTATGCTGACGCACAGGTATAAGTAGCTCCGCCCTCTTCTGAAAAGAGCACAATCTCATTTGCATTTAAAGCGACAGTCACCAAAACACCACTATTAAGATCAAAGCCTGAAAGAGTCCGTCTCAGAGAGCTGGAGAACAGTATCTGTGTGCTGTTCTCAGCTCAAACTTCACGTCTTGTAAAAAGGGGCAGAATAGGTCATCTTTAATAAAGCTGAACTCCAACAGCTGCCCTTTAGTGAAAAGCCGTGTTTGTACAGCTTGAGGCTAAACGCAGTGCGGGATTTCTCTCTGGAGTTTACAGGATTAAATCTACACACGCGTGTTTTCATGCACGGGAGAAAAAGCCTCAAAATAGGATTATTAATTTAACATCTCCTCGACTGAAATCAGATTTAACAGACACTTCTTGATTTCATTACTGTACTTTTGGGTTTCTCTGGAGAAAAAGATTCACACTCATGTGTACGGCACCAAAACGATTAAATCACTGTTTCTGTTTTTGTCTCCTCTGGGACTATCGATAATAAAAGAAGATATATATAAACACTCACTGGCCACTTTATTAGGTACACCTTGCTAGTGCTGGGTTGGACTCCCTTTTGCCTTCAGAACTGCCTTAATCCTCCATGCAGAGATTCAACCAGCTACTGGAAATATTCCTCAGAGATTTTGCTCCATATTGACATGATAGCATCACACAGTTGCTGCAGATTTGTCGGCTGCACATCCATGATGCCAATCTCCCGTTCCACCACATCCCAAAGCTGCTCTATTGGATTGAGCTCTGGTGACTGTGGAGGCCATTTGAGTACAGTGAACTCATCGTCATGTTCAAGAAACCAGTCTGAGATGATTGAGCTTTATGACATGCTGCGTTATCCTGCTGGAAGTAGCCATCAGAAGATGGAGACACTGTGCTCATAAAGGGATGGACATGGTCAGCAGCAATACTCAGGTAGGCTGTGGCGTTGATGCTCAATTGCTACTAATGGACCCAAAGAAAATCTCCCCCACACCATTACACCACCACCACCAGACTGAACCGCTGATACAAGGCAGGATGATCCATGCTTTCATGTTGTTGAGGCCAAATTGTGAGCCGAGCATCCGAATGTGTCAG
>NC_141025.1:79380000-79385000 GCF_052040795.2 Danio rerio
CTGCACAAACTGGGTTAATTAGCTCAGAAAGCAGTGTAAAGTGTGCAGCTGCAGCGCGGTTACAGACAGACAGACACCTGCCAGAGGGATTACACAGCTGAAGATGAAGAGCTGAGAGTCTGTGTGCAACAACTGTACTGTAAATATACAGAATTATTAGCAGTAAATTATATTAGACTAGATATTCTTCAAGACACTAGTATTCAGATTAAAGTAATAACAATGATAATAATAATAATACATTTTATTTAAAGGCGCCTTTCTAGCAACTCAAGGACACCGTTCAATCAACAAGAGCAATAAAACAACAAGAGATATAATAAAATATACACAGCAATAGTGCAAATAAAATTAAAATTAAGTATTAAAAGCCATATTAAATAAGTGGGTTTTGAGTCTTGATTTGGACAGTGTAAGGGAGTCAGTGTTTCTGATGGCAGGTGGTAGTGAGCAGAGCGGCTAAGAGAAGTTTATTCATAAACTAATTTCGAGAGGATCACGTGCTTATGATTTATCACGGCCGGTCTCGCATTTGCTAATCACTATCTTCCAATCATATGAGCCCTAAGCTACTATAAATAGCCTCAGTTTTCAGTTCACTTTATCTTCGTTTGGAAGAAACCCCCCTCCTCCCCTATTCTCCTCCTTTACCTCTGATTGGGCGGCACGGCGGTCCAGTGGTTAGCACTGTGAGCCCCACAGCAAGACCACTGCCAGCCCTGGTTCCACAGCACCGGTGGGTGTTTCTGTGAGGAGTTTGTATGTTCTCCCCGTGTCCGTGTGGGTTTTCCCCGGGTTCTCCGGTTTCCTCCCAGCATTCAAAGACATTCAACATGCATAACAATCAAGCTTGTCTATTCCCTTGTGTTCCCTTAGCTACCGCAGCAGGGGAGTTCTGAGATCCACCGAGCTCAGGCTCCCCTCTCGCTCTGCCAACGGGAGGAAGCCCCGAGCTCGAGGAGCCCTTGAGCTCGGGGCTCTCTCCCGGGACAGCATGCCAAACAAGCTTTTATAAATCATCAGCTAAGTGTGAACTCTTGAAATGGTATTTAAAGGCTTCACTTGGTTAATTAGGTTAACTCTGCAGGTTAGGGTAATTAGGCAAGTCATTGTATAATGATGGTTTGTTCTGTAGACTATCGAGGAAACATATAGCTTAAAGGGGCTAATAATAATGACCTAAAATGGTATTTTAAAAATTAAAAACTGCTTTTATTCTAGCCGAAATAAAACAAATAAGACTTTCTCCAGAAGAAAAAATATTATCAGACATACTGTGAACATTTCCTGAATCTGTTCAACATCATTTGGGAAATAATGTAAAAATAAATTAATAAATAAATAAATAAATCAAAGGGGGCAAATAATTTTGACTTCAATATGTGTGTTAATTAACTGAATTTTTTTGTTTAGTGTTTATTTTCTGTTTTGAGTTGCTCATGGCGTGTTGAGTGCTCTGTCCACTTTTAATGTTGAAAATTCAACTCTACAGTTTTAACAACAGGCCTGGTAAAAGAGGTGTTTTTTTTCCTCAAAAAGTGGACCTTGCTGCAGTTATTCGCCCCATTTTCTCTTTAATTATGAGGCGTTCCGGTGCTGTATGTACATTTTTGTCTCTTCTAAAGCATATAGAAATACCATAATATGTTTGCAGATATTCAGAAACATGCTCAGTGAGCATTTTTGATTATCTGAAACACAATGCTGAAGTCAGATATTCTGCTTTGAGCATGTGCGTTACGTGCCGGAACACTGTCTTTGTTTTGGTCCCTTTAACCCACCCAATGCCAGTTTAGCCAATTATATTTCAGCACCTCGGGTTGTCACATGGTGGAAAACAGCGTATTTCATTCATTCAGTCAGGAAGGCTCTCAAAGCATGCGTCCGTGACCGAAATGCGACCTCCGGTGGACTGTAGCAGACTCCGAAATGAGACACAGATTCAGAGTTCCACTTGAGGTTATTAATTAGCAAATAATATAAATATTACAAACCTACACATTAGATGAGCAGGTCACATTGTTACCACGTGTCCAACAACACACTATGTAAGGAAATTTGCAGTGATCAGCAATTTGGCTATATGCACCAAACGAAACACGACCGAAATGTAAACACAGCCATTCAGAAGCACAGAACAGTGCACTCACTGCACTCCAGCCAAACGGTGAGGTTTATAATCTATTTAATACATACTAAACCTCTTTAACATTATTCAATGTAGATGCTGGATCACTGATATGTGTGGGTTTGCACTGAGTCTCAGCTCTGAAGTTCAGTTTCAGACGGTTTAATTCTCTAAATTCCGTTTCTAAAATATACAGTTCAGGTAGGTTAAGACAAAATCTCCTTTATTATTATGGAGAATGTTGCTTCTATCGGGTGCCATTGCTTTTAGTTAGAACACTACTTAAATCAGCTTTTAGGCTCGATAACTTGCTTCTGTTGATGTGGTCAATCTGGCAATCTGCACTTGCATGTGTTTTGAAGCAAGCATGCAATACCTAGTTTAACCACTGGGTGTCAAACTTACACACTGCACCTTTAAATGCTGCATTTTAGGCAGTACTTTTTGCTGGGTCAGCTTGTCGGATGGTCTTCATAACCTCACTTTTTGATGTACCGAATGATGCATGGCACTAGTCCAGCAGAGGGTTGTTTTATCGTGTGCACTGGGGTGTTACTCACGTAAATGCTGACGGCTGGGTTATCGAAAAGCATGGCGTGGCTGGACTGTGCACTGGAGGATGTGAAGATCACCACAGACTTGTTCGCCTTCAGCAGATTCACCGTAAACACTGAAGGATTATCCTGAGGAAACACAACAACAGACACACTCTCAGTGTGATGATATCCGTGCATAACCGCAGATGTGTTGAAAACACCATATATGGTCATTTAGATATACATAACAAATGTAAATATATTTAAATATAGTTCATAACAATTATGTTGAGGGCATAATGATCAGCTCTAAACAAACATTTGGGTAAAATAACAGCTATTTGTGTGGATACACAATCAGCCCAGGTTCATTATTGATACGTACTCCTGTATACATTTCCGGAGAGCGCAAATTTATAGCAGTTTTTGATTTAGCGAATCCACCAGAAGTCGATGTGTACGCTTTTTCAGATCTCAAATTTCACTTGCGAGTGCCATTCACACCTGCTATTCTCACGTAAATCCACCAGAGGGCGCTGTGTACGCTTTTTCAGATCTCAAATTTCTCTTGCGAGTGCCATTCGCACCTGCTATTCTCACGTAAATCCATCAGAGGCCGCTGTGTACACTTTTTCAGATCTCAAATTTCTCTAGTAAGTGCCATTCAAGCCTCTGTTCTCATCTAAATCCACCAGAGGGCGCTGTGTGTGCTTTTTCAGATCTCAAATTTCTCTCACAAGTGCCATTCACACTTGCTGTTCCCATATAAATCCACCAGAGGCCGCTGTCGATTGATTGACTGATCGTTCAGCCAATCGATAACTCCACCCGCCGCCTTCCCTAAACCCAACCGATAGTGTTTTCCAAAGCAATCCAGAAAAAGAAAAGCCCTCGCCTGATTTTTTTACCACATTTTCAGAATTTACCACATTATTACCCTGTTATTTACTTGTTTATTTTAGCGTTCATTTTAAAGATGAATAAAATTAAATTAAGGGTGTACTCACACTATGTACACTTGCCTTGAATTGGGCCTAAGCACGCTTGTACCCCCTCCCGTCTCCCTCGACGGCCCACACTCACATTGCATTCGAGCTTGGGCACGAATGCACACACACACACACACACACTTATTAGCATAAACACACACTCAGTGATTTGCACCAATACACACACACACACAGTGAGTGTGAGATTGCTGAATATTATTACACACACATGCACACACACACTCTCTCTCTCTCTCTCTCACAAACAGACACACACACACATATGCATGCACACACTAACACACATGCACATACACACAAGCATGTGCACACACAAACACAGACGCACACTCACTGACATCACACACACACATAGACACACACAGACAGGGGTAGGGGCGTGTCTCTGTGTGGTCCAGCAGCGGGCGTGGCCTGCTCGTGATGATGTCATCGTCTGGATCTCTGGAGCCGCAGCAGAGCAGAAGAATAACGGGAAGCTGCTCTGCATCAGCAAAAGCCCCCAGAAAAAGAGCTCTTGAGAGAAAACGCGACGCGCAGGAGGAACACAATGGTATCTTGAAAACACAGCAACAAAAATAGCCCCGCGGTGGACATTGTTTGACCCGAGGTGGACAGTGATGCATTATGGGAGGTCTGCGTTTCTGTAAACACCATTGAGGATTACTGAACATTATTAACACGCAGCCGGAGTGTTTCCTTCAGCACACACTTTCCATATCACAGCACACACACTCACACACACACGTCAGCAAACATCACACACTGGAGCACAATAAAGACGTCTGTGGTGGACAATAACTACATCTGAGGAGACATCTATTGCTCAAATCTGTATATATCAATTCAATTAACAAATATTATTAAAGGCTTGGGGGAGGGGGAGTTAGGACAATTCTTAGGGCCCATGCCTCTTTGGGGCCCACAGAGATACTATTAGGGTTCCCACCGAACACCTGCATTTTTCACTTTCCTCTGTGACGCACCCTCACTTAACCCTCCTGCTCTTCACTTTCGTCCGCAACTCCCCCCACCGCCCCGTTCTTCACTTTCGTCTGTGACACACCCTCCCCTAACCCTCCCACTCTTCACTTTCGTCAGCAATTACCCCTGCTCTTCGCTTTTGTCCACAACACACTCTCCCCCAACCCTGCCGCTCTTCATTCGGGTCCGCAACTCCCCCCACCGCCCCCGTTCTTCACTTTCGTCTGTGACGCACTGTCCTCCAACCCTCCCGCTCTTCACTCTTGTCCGCAACTCCCCCCACCACCCCATTCTTCACTTTTGTCTAATACACACCCTCCCGCAACCCTGCCACTTTTAACTTTT
>NC_141025.1:79390000-79397500 GCF_052040795.2 Danio rerio
ATCTCAAGCACTGACATCTACACATGTTGCCTTTGTTATGCAGACAAAAAAACAGCCATAATAGAAAGCCATAATGATAAAAAATAATTAAATAAATAATAATAACACAGTGGCTCAGTGGTTAGCACTGTGGCCTCACACCAAGAAGGTCACTGGTTTGAGTCCCGGCTGGGTCAGTTGGTGTTTCTGTGTGGAGTTTGCATGTTCTCCCTGTGTTGGCGTGGGTTTCCTCCGGGTGCTCCTGTTTCCCCCACAGTCCAAACACATGCGCTATAGGGGAACTGATCAACTAAATTGGCTGTAGTGTGTGTGTGTGTGTGTGTGTGTGTGTGTGTGTGTGTGTGTGTGCGTGTGTGTGTGTGTGTGTGTGTGTGAATGAGTGTATATGGGTGTTTCCCTATTACTGGGTTATAGCTGGAAGTACATCTGCTGTGTAAAACATATGCTGGAATAGTTGGTGGTTCATTCTGCTGTGGCGACCCCTGATGAATAGAGTGACTAAGTTTGTGAAAGTTCTGAGCTTGTATGTGTTACATGTTCATTCTGTAGTTGTTTTGTTGCCATGGCAACAGTAGAATCACCACAAACAGATTGATTACTATAGTTGTTGCGTTACCATAGCAACAATAGAATCACCACAAATAGTTCAATTACTATACTTGGGTTCCCATAGCAACTGTAGAATCACCACAAACAGATACATTACTATAGTTGGGTTACCATAGCAACAATAGAATCACCACAAACAGACTAATTTGTGTACTTTACTATAAATGACTATAATTAGTGTTGCCATTATCCAGAGTGATACGTCACATGACATTTACGGCTCTTGTGATTGGTTGAAAAAACACCCAGCAGCAAATTTAAATACCGACAAGCTCAGATGGCAGTTTCACCTCACATACTGTCAGAAGTGTTGCTTTAGTTTTACTTTCTCGCCCTGATGCATGTAAACATTTTTCTCTGCTATTCCTGCTAATATTGAAGAAACTGCTCAGCAAAATGATGACGACTGTGAGATTTGAGGAGTTTATCAAGCTCTAGTGTCAGCTGGGAGTTCAGCAGGATCTCATGATGACCATTTCTTGTTTTAAAGGTCATAAAAACAGCAGCCCAGTCAGCGATACGCACGTCTCGAGTTATTCAGAAAAAGACGCTGTTTTCCACAAGTCCTGGAAACGCTCACTTCCGCTTCTGCCTCTCGTCATAGAGGTCGAAGAAAACAAGCGTCAGAATCCTCTCTAGTAAAACAGTGAAGCATTTCCTATGAAGGACAGAGGCAGAAACGCTGGAGTTCGGCTGAGGTTACTGCGAGTCTGAAGGTGAAGCGTGGAGAAAATCTGCGGATTGTGTGAAAAACAGCAACACTTTGATTTCCGCTACAGAAATAGCTCTCAGGAAGCACATATTTTGCCCTCTTGATTGGCTTCCTCAGCAGATTCGAGTAAAACATATGTGGTGTTTTTAGTGTGTGTCCTTAGAGAGTTCACGTTTTCTCTAAACTGAACACAATTTAAGCAGATCTGGAGTTATGTCAAACACTTCAGGCATTATCTGAAACGACACAACACATGTATGATTTACAGTAAACTGAACGAATTATTGATGTAAAATAATGCAACATCCAATCAATTACTGTAGTTATTGTTGTTGTTGTTGTTGTGTTACCATAGCAACTGTAGAATCACCACAAACGGATCTATTGCTGTGGTTGAGTTACCATAGCAACTGTAGAATCACCACAACAGATCAGTTACTATAGTTGTTGTGTTACCATAGCAACTGTTGTATCACCTCAAACAGATTAGTTACTATAGTTGTTGTTGCATTACCATAGCAACTGTAGAATCACTACAACCGATCAATTTCTGTAGTTGTGTTACCATAGCAACTGTAGAATCACCACAACAGATAAGTTACTATAGTTGTTGTGTTACCATAGCAACTGTTGTATTATCACAAACAGATCAGTTACTATAGTTGCTGTTGCATTACCATAGCAACTGTAGATTCACTACAACCGATCAATTTCTGTAGTTGTGTTACCATAGCAACTGTTGTATCAATACAAACAGATCAGTTACTGTAGTTGTTGTTGCATTACCATAGCAACTGTAAAATCACTACAACAGATTAATTTCTGTAGTTGTCGAGTTACCATAGTAACTAGAATCACAACAAACAGATCAGTTACTGTAGTTGTTGCTGTTACCATAGCAACTGTAGATCACCACAAACAGATCAGTTACTGTAGTTGTTGTTGAGTTACCATAACAACTGTTGAATCACTGAATTTTGGATCCTATTTTAATGTTAGAAAATTTGAAAAAAGAGACATGTTGTGTTTATTTCACTCCAGTATGACTGTGGACACACTACACCACACACACTCCTGTCCAGACAGCTGACAAAAGATGATTTCGCATCATAGGTGCCCTTTAAAAGTCCTGTCAAGTGCTTTAAGATGTGCATTTTTATTCGATGTTTGACATAATCTCAACTAAAGCATGAAGAGAGGGGCGGGGCATATAGTAGCTCCTCCCCTTTAAAAAACAGCCAATAGCGTGTTGATTTCCTCACAGCTCTGCTAGCGAGAGTAATCGAGTTAATGCTCATCAAATGAACAGCCAATGTGAAGAAGGGGGTGGGACATGTCAGGCACTACTGAGCTTCTGATTGGTCAGAAGATTTGATAAGAAACTGAAGAATGAGCAGACGGCAAAAAATCCCTGATCCATTTAGGTGACCACCGGCAAACTTCAGATGTTTCTATCAGGTTTATATCGTCTACATGTGGATTTTGTCAGTGTTCTGCTGCACACTGGATTGTAGATATAGACAGACTGACACTAACATATAAAACACCTCATTTTAATTTCACATCCACACACTGAAGGGGTGTGTTTTGTGTGTGTGTGTTTCTGTGATGAAAGTGTGAGGTGTGTACGGGGCAGATTCAGGCAGAGGAAGAGAGCGAGAGGGAGGTCACGGGTTGCTCCGCACACCTATTGTCCCGCCGTTTCCTCGTCCGCAGACTGAGGCCGAACATCCACCGGAAGACAAACAAACTCTTATCAGCGCCGCACAGAGCCCTGTGGTGTCCCCCGCCGGTGACCCCGCGCTCCAAACACCCCGCATTCAGCACACACACACACACACACACACGCCTGTTTAACCCTGCAGGAGCCTAACGCCGGCGTCACTGCGACACGGAAATAAACACAGCAACAAACTCAGAGTGACCCGCCTCCAAACACACACACACACACACACACACACCGAATAAGACAACTCAATCTTTTGTAGAGACGTTTAATGAACCGCCAACTGTTCCAGCACATGTTTTACACAGCGGATACCCGTCCAGCTGCAACCCAGTACTGGGAAACTCCCATACACACTCATTCACACACACACTC
Source organism: Danio rerio (assembly GCF_052040795.2). Taxonomy (NCBI): domain Eukaryota; kingdom Metazoa; phylum Chordata; class Actinopteri; order Cypriniformes; family Danionidae; genus Danio; species Danio rerio. The sequence continues at coordinate 79,393,423 of NC_141025.1, forward strand.
ATACACTACGGCCAATTTAGCACATCAATTCCCCTATAGCGCATTTGTTCTGACTGTGGAGGAAACCGGAGCCTCACACAGGGAGAACATGCAAACTCCACACAGAAATGCCAACTGACTCAAACCAGCGACCTTCTAGCTTTGAGGCAACAGTGCTAACCACTGTGCCACCACACCACCCTTCGCAATTAATTACCCTATTGAATTTTTGCAGTTGTGTGTGTGTGTGTGTGTGTGTGTGTGTGTGTGTGTGTATGTGTGTGTGTTTGTGTGTGTGTGTGTGTTCTGTGCATCATTAGCGTAGCGACTTGAGGAGGAACTCTTCATTTAGCGAAGGCTGTTCCTCTGAGCAGATGGAGGAGAGGAGAGCTCATCACTCATAGATTCACACAACATATGCTTACAGAGAACACACACACACACACACACACACACACACTCCTGCTGCAGCAGCTGATGGCTCTGACCACACATGGTCATATCACACTGATATGTCACAAAATCACATACACACACACACAGGCATACATAGACATATAGATAGACACATGCATACACACATACACACAATCAAACACACACACATACATACATACACATACATAAATACACACACACATGCATGCATACACACACACACACATGCATAAATACACACATGCATGCACACATATACACACACACACACACATATGTACATACACACACACAGTCACACACACACAAACACACACACAATTACGCAAACACACACACACACGCATACATACAAACATACATACACACATACATATACACACACGCGCACACACACACACACAAACACATACATACATAAACACACACGCACGCGCACACACACACACACACATACACACAAACACATACATACACGCAAACATAAAGACACACACACACACACACAAACACACATACAAACATACATACACACATACATACACACACACACACAAACATTCATACACACATATAAACACACACACACACACACACACACACACACAAACACACACACAAACACACACACACGCACACACACACACAAACACATACATACACGCATACATAAACACACACACACACACACAAACACATACACACACACACACACACACATACACACATACATACACACATACATACACACACACACAAACACACACACACAAACATTCATACACACATATAAACACACACACACAGACACACAAACACATTCACACACACACACACAAACACACACACAAATACATACATACACACATACATACAAACACACACACACAAACACACACACACACACAAACATTCATACACACATATAAACACACACACACACATACATACAAACATACATACACACATACATAAACACACACACACACATATACATACACACACATACACACACACACACACGCATACACACATACATAAGTACATACACAAATATATACACACACACATTTATGTGTGTTGGTGTTGTATATTACGCCACACAAACCTTGTGCACATTTTCTGTAATCATACACTCGTATTTCTCTAGATATTATTTATTATACATTATAAATGATTTCAAATGTCAGTAAAAGTCAGCGTGTTAAACTGTAGAGCTGAACTTTCATCATCAGAAGCGGACAGAGCAGAGATCAACATCCCATAATGCAATTCACCACCGCTGATACACACTGAACTGCTCATACACAGATGAGTTTTCCAGTGTGTGTGTCGCAGTGGGTGGCGTCTCCGTCTGTCCCCCTGGAGCGTCCCGTCTCTGGGGTTTGGGGTCTCCAGCGGGACTCTCGAACGCCTCATTAGAATCAGACTGAGATAAAATACAGAAACTGAAACCCAGCGGCCGCCGAACGCACTGATAAGACCTGCGTTATGAGATCTTATCTAGATATACACTGATCCCAGAGCAGCTCCAGCAGAACAAACACACACACACACACACACACACAAGTATACTGTACATAGAGGAATGATCACTATAAAGTCAGAATTACTCACCCTCCTGTGAGTTTTCCCACATGATGTTGAACAGATTCAGGAATTTCTCACAGTGTTTCCTCTAATATTTGTTCTTCTGGAGAAAGTCGGATTAGTTTTATTTCAGCAACAATAAAAGCAAAAATAGTTTCAAACCCATTTTAACCTCAATAGTATTCGCTCCCTTCAGCAATATTAGTGTTGGATTGTCTCCAGAACAAACCACTGTTATACAATGACTTGCCTAATTACCCTAACTTTACCCTATATATATATATATATATACACATACCCACACTCACCGGCCACTTTATTAGGTACACCTGTCCAACTGCTCGTTAACACAAATGTCTAATCAGCCAATCACATGGCAGCAGCTCAATGCATTTAGGCATGCAGACATGGTCAAGAGGATCTGCTGCAGGTCAAAGCGAGCATCAGAATGGGGAAGAAAGGGGATTTAAGAGACTTTAACCATGGCATTGGTTGTTGCTGCCAGATGAGCTGCTCTGAGTATTTCAGAAACTGCTGATCTGCTGGGATTTTCACGCACAACCATCTCTAGGGTTTACAGAGAATGCTCCGACAAAGAGGGAATATCCAGTGAGCGGCAGTTCTGTGGGCGCAAATGCCTTGTTGATGGTCAGAGGAGAATGGCCAGACTGGTTCCAGCTGACAGAAAGGCGACAGTAACTCAAATAAGCACACGCTACAACCGAGCTCTGCAGAAGAGCATCTCTGAACACACAACACGGCCAACCTTGAGGCGGATGGGCTACAGCAGCAGAAGAGCACACCGGGTGCCGCTCCTGTCAGCTAAGAACAGGAAACTGAGGCTACAATTCACACAGACTCACCAAAACTGGACAATATAAGATTGGAGAAACGTTGCTGCTCTGATGAGTCTCCATTTCTGCTGACACATTCACAATTTGGCCTCAACAACATGAAAGCATGGATCATCCTGCCTTGTATCAGCGGTTCAGGCTGGTGGTGGTGGTGTAATGGTGTGGGGGAGATTTTCTTTGGGTCCATTAGTACCAATTGAGCATCAACGCCACAGCCTACCTGAGTATTGCTGCTGACCATGTCCATCCCTTTATGAGCACAGTGTCTCCATCTTCTGATGGCTACTTCCAGCAGGATAACGCAGCATGTCATAAAGCTCAATCATCTCAGACTGCTGAACATGACGATGAGTTCACTGTACTCAAATGGCCTCCACAGTCACCAGAGCTCAATCCAATAGAGCAGCTTTGGGATGTGGTGGAACGGGAGATTGGCATCATGGATGTGCAGCCGACAAATCTGCAGCAACTGTGTGATGCTATCATGTCAATATGGAGCAAAATCTCTGAGGAATATTTCCAGTAGCTTGCTGAATCTCTGACATGAAGGATTAAAGCAGTTCTGAAGGCAAAAACGGGTCCAACCCGGTACTAGTGAGGTGTACCTAATAAAGTGCCCGCTGAGTGTGTAAATATATATATTTACATTCCAATACAATATATATATATATATATATATATATAATTGTATATTATAATTATAATTTCACCAGATTACTTGAAAGGCTTAGTTTGGAAAGAATTCATAATTTCATATTGATTGGGATGATTTGTAGGACAGATAATCTGCATAAACTAATGTTTTCTGTTTTCTGGAGAGAAGGTACAGAAATTAAATAATAGATAACACTGCACAGCCATCATTATATAAAAAATAAGTACAATTAATCTTTGTTAAAACTACAAATGTTCTCTTTTAGATATCAATGCGATGTTTTGCATATTTCAACGATGTAATATGGACGCTGAAACAATATATTGTGCAGCCCTTGTTTTAAAAATGTTCTACCTCTACTGTAGTAAAGAATAACACTGTGTGCTACCAATAAGACTGTGCTTCTTCCAGCTTTGTTTAACATGTTTTCCCGTGTGTAATTATGAAATGTTCCATAAACACTGGAGTAAAGTGTTTGCAGACTGTGTGAGAGCAGCTGCAGCAACTCCTCAGCCAACAGAACCATTAGTTATAATCATTAGAAACAAATGATCTCCTTCTT